>NC_092476.1:14190473-14273583 GCF_047495875.1 Pithys albifrons albifrons | reverse complement strand
CCAGGGAAAAGGTGGCAGCCTTGGGCTCTCAGGTGTCAATGATGGGGCCCCATTAGTCCTAGAAAAGGCACAATCCCTTTCTGTCCTAGCACCTTTTCCCTGGGAGAAATCTTGGGCCCTCTGCAATTCTGGGCTGAAAACTGGAACTTTCCCAGACCCGCACCTCGCCCGCACTGTCGAGCTTTGAGCCCAGGGAAAAGGTGGCAGCCTTGGGCTCTCAGGTGCCTAAGATGGGTCCACATTAACCATAGAAAAGGAAGAATCGCTTTCTGTCCTGGCACGATTTCCAAGGGGGGAATGTTCATTTTTCTGGATTGAAAAACCCGCATGTGACAGGGAACGTTGGGGTGCTAACCGAGGGAAAAGGTGGCAGCATTGGCTCTCAAGTGCCAATGATGGGGCCCCATAAACCCTAGAAAAGGAACAATCGCTTTCTGTCCTGACACCTTTTCCCAGGGAGGAATCTTCATCGGTCTGGAATTCTGGAATGAGAAACGGCAATTTCCCGGACCCTCACGTAGCACGCATGGTCGAGCTTTGCGCCCAGGGTATAGGAGGCAACCTTGGGCTCTCAGGTGCCAGTGATGGGGCCCGATTAACCCTAGAAATGGAACAATCGCTTTCTTTCCTAGAAGCCTCTTCCCTGTGAGGAGTCTTCATCCGTCTGGAATTCAGGGCTGAAAAACGGCACTTTCCCGGACAAGAAAGTGGTACGTGCCGTTGATGTTTGCGCCCACGGAAAAGGTGGCAGCCTTGAACTCTGAGGTGCCAATGATGGGGCACCATTGACCCTAGAAAAGGACAATTTGATTTCTGACCTGGCACCTTTTCCCTGGGAGGTGTCCTCATCCGTCTGGAATTCTGGGCTGAAAAATGGCACTTCCCCGGACCCGCAAGTGGCACGCGCCGTCGACATTTGCGCCCAGGCAAAAGGTGGCAGCCTTGGGCTCTCAGGTGCCAATGATGGGGCCCCATTACCTTTACAAAAAACACAATGGCTTTCTGTCCTGGCACCTTTTCCCTGGGAGGAGTCTTCATTGGTCTGGAATTCTGGGCTGTAAAATGGCACTTTCTGGGACCAGCACGTGGCACGCACTGTCGTGCTTTGCGCTCAGGGAAAAGGAGGCAACCTCTGGCTCTCAGATGCCAATGACAGGCCCCCATTAAAACTAGAAATGGAACAATCGCTTTCTGTCCTGGGAGCCCTTTCCCTGGGAGGAGTCGTCATCCGTCTGGAATCCTGGGCTGAACAAAGCACTTTCTCTGACCTGCACGTGGCAGGCACCATCTAGCTTTGCGCCCAGGGAAGAGGTGACAGCCTTGGGCTCTCAGGTGCCAATGATGGGTCCTCGTTAACACTAGATAAATAACAATCGCTTTCTGTCCTGGCACCTTTTCCCAGGGAGGAATTTTCGTCCGTCTGGAATTCTGGGCTGAAAAACGGCTCTTTCCCTTACCCGCATGTGGCACGCACCATCGAGCTTTGCGCCCAGGGAAAAGGTGGCAGCCCTGGGCTCTCAGCTGCCAATAATGGGGCCCCATTAACCCTAGAAAAGGCACAATCGCTGTCTGTCCTGGCAGTTTTTCCCAGGGAGAAATCTTCGCTGGCCTGGAATTCTGGGATGAGAAACGGCACATTCCCGGACTTGCAAGTGGCACGCGCCGTCGACATTTGCGCCCAGGGAAAAGGTTGCAGCCTTGGGCTATCAGGTGCCAAAGATGAGGTCCCATTACCCCTAGAAAAGGCACAATGGCTTTCTGTCCTGACACCTTTTCCCAGAGAGGAATCGACTTCCGTCTGGAATTCTGGGCTGAAAAACAGCCCTTTCCCGGACCCGCACAGGGTATGCACCGTCGAGCTTTGCACCCAGGCAAAAGGTGGCAGCCTTGGGCTCTCAGGTGCCAATGATGGGGCCCAATTAGCATTACAAAATACACAATGGCTTTGTCTCCTGATACCTTTTCCCTCTGAGGAATCTTCATAGGTCTGGAATTCTGGGCTGAAAAATGGTACTGCCCCGGACCCGCAAGTGGCACGCGCCTTTGACATTTGCGCCCAGGCAAAAGGTGGCAGCCTTGGGCTCTCAGGTGCGAATGATGGGGCCCCGTTAACACTAGAAAAATAACACTTGCTTTCTGTCCTGGCACCTTCTCCCAGGGAGGAATCTTCGTCCGTCTGGAAATCTGGGTTCAAAAATGGCACTGCCCCAAACCCGCACAAGGTACACACCGTCGAGCTTTGCGCCCAGGGAAAAGGTGGCAGCCTTGGGCTCTCAGCTGCCAATGATGGTGCCCCATTTCCCCTACAAAAGGCACAATGGCTTTCTGTCCTGGCACCTTTTCCCAGGGAGGAATCTTCATCGGTTTGGAATTCTGGTCTGAGAATCGGCACTTTCCTGGACCCGGAAGTGGAACGCACCATCGAGCTTTGCGTCCAGGGAAAAGGTGGCAGTCTTGGGCTCACAGGTGCCAATGATGGGACCCCATTACCTTTACAAAAAGCACAATGGCTTTCTGTCCTGGCACCTTTTCCCTGGGAGGAGTCTTCATTGGTCTGGAATTCTGGGCTGTAAAATGGCACTTTCTGGGACCAGCAAGTGGCACGCACCGTCGTGCTTTGCGCCCAGGGAAAAGGAGGCAACCTCTGGCTCTCAGATGCCAATGACGGGCCCCCATTAAAACTAGAAATGGAACAATCGCTTTCTGTCCTGGGAGCCCTTTCCCTGGGAGGAGTCGTCATCCGTCTGGAATCCTTGGCTGAACAAAGCACTCTCTCTGACCTGCACGTGGCAGGCACCATCTAGCTTTGCGCCCAGGGAAGAGGTGACAGCCTTAGGCTCTCAGGTGCCAATGATGGGTCCTCGTTAACACTAGATAAATAACACTTGCTTTCTGTCCTGGCACCTTTTCCCAGGGAGGTGTCTTCGTCCATCTGGAATTCTGGACTGAAAAACGGCACTTCCCCGGACCTGCAAGTGGAACGCACCGTCGAGCTTTGTGCCCAGGCAAAAGGTGGCAGCCTTGGGCTCTCAGGTGCCAATGGTGGGGCCCCATTACCCCTAGAAAAAGAACAATCGCTTTCTGTCCTGGCACATTTTCCCAGGGAGGAATCTTCATTGGTCTGGAATTCTGGGCTGAAAACGGCTCTTTCCCTTACCCGCATGTGGCACGCACCATCGAGCTTTGCGCCCAGGGAAAAGGTGGCAGCCCTGGGCTCTCAGCTGCCAATTTTGGGGCCCCATTAACCCTAGAAAAGGCACAGTCGCTTTCTGTCCTGGCACCTTTTCCCAGGGAGAAATCTTCGCTGGCCTGGAATTCTGGGATGAGAAACGGCACATTCCCGGACCCGCACAGGGTATGCACCGTCGAGCTTTGCACCCAGGGAAAAGGTGGCAGCCTTGGGCTCTCAGGTGCCAATGATGGGGCCCAATTAGCATTACAAAATACACAATGGCTTTGTCTCCTGGTACCTTTTCCCTCTGAGGGATCTTCATAGGTCTGGAATTCTGGGCTGCAAAATGGCACTTTCCCGGACCTGCACGTGGAACGCTCCATCGAGCTTTGCGCCCAGGGCAAAGGTGGCAGCCTTGGGCTCTCAGGTGTCCATTTTGAGGCCCCATTAACCCTAGAATAGGCACAATTGCTTTCTGCCCTGGCACCTTTTCCCTGGGAGAAATCTTCGCTGGCCTCGAATTCTGGGATGAGAAACAGCACATTCCTGGACCCGCAAGTGGCACGCACCGTCGAGCTTTGCGCTCAGGGAAAAGGTTGCAGCCTTGGGCTCTCAGGTGTCAATGATGGAGCCCCATTAACCCTAGAAAAGGAACAATCGCTTTCTGTCCTGACACCTTTTCCCAGGGAGGAATCTTCATCGGTCTGGAACTCTGGAATGAGAAACGGCAATTTCCCGGACCCTCACGTAGCACGCATGGTCGAGCTTTGCGCCCAGGGTATAGGAGGCAACCTTGGGCTCTCAGGTGCCAGTGATGGGGCCCGATTAACCCTAGAAATGGAACAATCGCTTTCTGTCCTGGGAGCCTCTTCCCTGTGAGGAGTCTTCATCCGTCTGGAATCCTTGGCTGAAAAACGGCACTTTCCCGGACAAGAAAGTGGTACGCGCCGTTGATGTTTGCGCTCACGGAAAAGGTGGCAGCCTTGAACTCTGAGGTGCCAATGATGGGGCACCATTGACCCTAGAAAAGGACAATTCGATTTCTGACCTGGCACCTTTTCCCTGGGAGGTGTCTTCGTCCATCTGGAATTCTGGACTGAAAAACGGCACTTCCCCGGACCTGC
Organism: Pithys albifrons albifrons; assembly: GCF_047495875.1. Classification (NCBI taxonomy): domain Eukaryota; kingdom Metazoa; phylum Chordata; class Aves; order Passeriformes; family Thamnophilidae; genus Pithys; species Pithys albifrons. The sequence goes on along the minus strand of NC_092476.1, from coordinate 14,269,287 downwards.
AAGTGGAACGCACCGTCGAGCTTTGTGCCCAGGCAAAAGGTGGCAGCCTTGGGCTCTCAGGTGCCAATGGTGGGGCCCCATTACCCCTAGAAAAAGAACAATCGCTTTCTGTCCTGGCACATTTTCCCAGGGAGGAATCTTCATTGGTCTGGAATTCTGGGCTGAAAACGGCTCTTTCCCTTACCCGCATGTGGCACGCACCATCGAGCTTTGCGCCCAGGGAAAAGGTGGCAGCCCTGGGCTCTCAGCTGCCAATTTTGGGGCCCCATTAACCCTAGAAAAGGCACAGTCGCTTTCTGTCCTGGCACCTTTTCCCAGGGAGAAATCTTCGCTGGCCTGGAATTCTGGGATGAGAAACGGCACATTCCCGGACCCGCACAGGGTATGCACCGTCGAGCTTTGCACCCAGGGAAAAGGTGGCAGCCTTGGGCTCTCAGGTGCCAATGATGGGGCCCAATTAGCATTACAAAATACACAATGGCTTTGTCTCCTGGTACCTTTTCCCTCTGAGGGATCTTCATAGGTCTGGAATTCTGGGCTGCAAAATGGCACTTTCCCGGACCTGCACGTGGAACGCTCCATCGAGCTTTGCGCCCAGGGCAAAGGTGGCAGCCTTGGGCTCTCAGGTGTCCATTTTGAGGCCCCATTAACCCTAGAATAGGCACAATTGCTTTCTGCCCTGGCACCTTTTCCCTGGGAGAAATCTTCGCTGGCCTCGAATTCTGGGATGAGAAACAGCACATTCCTGGACCCGCAAGTGGCACGCACCGTCGAGCTTTGCGCTCAGGGAAAAGGTTGCAGCCTTGGGCTCTCAGGTGTCAATGATGGAGCCCCATTAACCCTAGAAAAGGAACAATCGCTTTCTGTCCTGACACCTTTTCCCAGGGAGGAATCTTCATCGGTCTGGAACTCTGGAATGAGAAACGGCAATTTCCCGGACCCTCACGTAGCACGCATGACGAGCTTTGCGCCCAGGGTATAGGAGGCAACCTTGGGCTCTCAGGTGCCAGTGATGGGGCCCGATTAACCCTAGAAATGGAACAATCGCTTTCTGTCCTGGGAGCCTCTTCCCTGTGAGGAGTCTTCATCCGTCTGGAATCCTTGGCTGAAAAACGGCACTTTCCCGGACAAGAAAGTGGTACGCGCCATTGATGTTTGCGCTCACGGAAAAGGTGGCAGCCTTGAACTCTGAGGTGCCAATGATGGGGCACCATTGACCCTAGAAAAGGACAATTCGATTTCTGACCTGGCACCTTTTCCCTGGGAGGTGTCTTCGTCCATCTGGAATTCTGGGCTGAAAAATGGCACTTCCCCGGACCCGCAAGTGGCACGCGCCGTCGACATTTGCGCCCAGGCAAAAGGTGGCAGCCTTGGGCTCTCAGGTGCCAATGATGGGGCCCAATTAACACTAGAAAAATAACACTTGCTTTCTGTCCTGGCACCTTTTCCCAGGGAGGAATCTTCGTCCGTCTGGAAATCTGGGTTCAGAAATGGCACTGCCCCAAACCCGCACAAGGTACACACTGTCGAGCTTTGCGCCCAGGGAAAAGGGGGCAGCTTTGGGCTCTCAGCTGCCAATGATGGTGCCCCATTACCCCTAGAAAAGGCACAATAGCTTTCTGTCCTGGCACCTTTTCCCAGGGAGGAATCTTCATCGGTTTGGAATTCTGCTCTGAGAATCGGCACTTTCCTGGACCCGCAAGTGGAACGCACCATCGAGCTTTGCGTCCAGGGAAAAGGTGGCAGTCTTGGGTTCTCAGGTGCCAATGATGGGACCCCATTACCTTTACAAAAAACACAATGGCTTTCTGTCCTGGCACCTTTTCCCTGGGAGGAGTCTTCATTGGTCTGGAATTCTGGGCTGTATAATGGCACTTTCTGGGACCAGCACGTGGCACGCACCGTCGTGCTTTGCGCTCAGGGAAAAGGAGGCAACCTCTGGCTCTCAGATGCCAATGACGGGCCCCCATTAAGACTAGAAATGGAACAATCGCTTGCTCTCCTGGGAGCCCTTTCCCTGGGAGGAGTCGTCATCCGTCTGGAATCCTGGGCTGAACAAAGCACTTTCTCTGACCTGCACGTGGCAGGCACCATCTAGCTGTGCGCCCAGGGAAGAGGTGACAGCCTTGGGCTCTTAGGTGCCAATGATGGGTCCTCGTTAACACTAGATAAATAACAATCGCTTTCTGTCCTGGCACCTTTTCCCAGGGAGGAATTTTCGTCCGTCTGGAATTCTGGGCTGAAAAACGGCTCTTTCCCTTACCCGCATGTGGCACGCACCGTCGAGCTTTGCGCCTAGGGAAAAGGTGGCAGCCCTGGGCTCTCAGCTGCCAATAATGGGGCCCCATTAACCCTAGAAAAGGCACAATCGCTGTCTGTCCTGGCAGTTTTTCCCAGGGAGAAATCTTCCCTGGCCTGGAATTCTGGGATGAGAAACGGCACATTCCCGGACTTGCAAGTGGCAAGCGCCGTCGACATTTGCGCCCAGGGAAAAGGTGGCAGCCTTGGGCTATCAGGTGCCAAAGATGAGGTCCCATTACCCATAGAAAAGGCACAATGGCTTTCTGTCCTTACACCTTTTCCCAGAGAGGAATCGACTTCCGTCTGGAATTCTGGGCTGAAAAACGGCCCTTTCCCGGACACGCACAGGGTATGCACAGTCAAGCTTTGCACCCAGGCAAAAGGTGGCAGCCTTGGGCTCTCAGGTGCCAATGATGGGGCCCAATTAGCATTACAAAATACACAACGACTTTGTCTCCTGGTACCTTTTCCCTCTGAGGAATCTTCATAGGTCTGGAATTATGGGCTGAAAAATGGCACTTTCCCGGACCTGCACGTGGAACGCTCCGTCGAGCTTTGCGCCCAGGGCAAAGGTGGCAGCCTTGGGCTCTCAGGTGTCCATTTTGGGGCCCCATTAACCCTAGAATAGGCACAATTGCTTTCTGCCTTGGCACCTTTTCCCTGGGAGAAATCTTCGCTGGCCTCGAATTCTGGGATGAGAAACAGCACATTCCTGGACCCGCAAGTGGCACGCACCGTCGAGCTTTGCGCTCAGGGAAAAGGTTGCAGCCTTGGGCTCTCAGGTGTCAATGATGGAGCCCCATTAACCCTAGAAAAGGAACAATCGCTTTCTGTCCTGACACCTTTTCCCAGGGAGGAATCTTCATCGGTCTGGAATTCTGGAATGAGAAACGGCAATTTCCCGTCCCTCACGTAGCACACATGGTCGAGCTTTGCGCCCAGGGTATAGGAGGCAACCTTGGGCTCTCAGGTGCCAGTGATGGGGCCCGATTAACCCTAGAAATGGAACAATCACTTTCTTTCCTAGAAGCCTCTTCCCTGTGAGGAGTCTTCATCCGTCTGGAATTGAGGGCTGAAAAACGGCACTTTCCCGGACAAGAAAGTGGTACGTGCCGTTGATGTTTGCGCCCACGGAAAAGGTGGCAGCCTTGAACTCTGAGGTGCCAATGATGGGGCACCATTGACCCTAGAAAAGGACAATTTGATTTCTGACCTGGCACCTTTTCCCTGGGAGGTGTCCTCATCCGTCTGAAATTCTGGGCTGAAAAATGGCACTTCCCCGGACCCGCAAGTGGCACGCACCGTCGACATTTGCGCCCAGGCAAAAGGTGGCAGCCTTGGGCTCTCAGGTGCCAATGATGGGGCCCCATTACCTTTACAAAAAACACAATGGCTTTTTGTCCTGGCACCTTTTCCCTGGAAGGAGTCTTCATTGGTCTGGAATTCTGGGCTGTATAATGGCACTTTCTGGGACCAGCACGTGGCACGCACTGTCGTGCTTTGCGCCCAGGGAAAAGGAGGCATCCTCTGGCTCTCTGATGCCAATGACAGGCCCCCATTAACACTAGAAATGGAACAATCGCTTTCTGTCCTGAGAGCCCTTTCCCTGGGAGGAGTCGTCATCCGTCTGGAATCCTGGGCTGAACAAAGCACTTTCTCTGACCTGCACGTGGCAGGCACCATCTAGCTTTGCATCCAGGGAAGAGGTGACAGCCTTGGGCTCTCAGGTGCCAATGATGGGGCCCCGTTAACAGTAGATAAATAACACTTGCTTTCTCTCCTGGCACCTATTCCCAGAGAGGAATTTTCGTCCGTCCGGAAATCTGGGTTCAAAAATGGCACTAGCCCAAACCCACACAAGGTACACACCGTCGAGCTTTGCGCCCAGGGAAAAGGTGGCACCCTTGGGCTCTCAGGTGTCCATTGTGGGGCCCCATTACCCCTAGAAAAGGCACAATGGCTTTCTGTCCTGACACCTTTTCCCAGAGAGGAATCGACTTCCGTCTGGAATTCTGGTCTGAAAAACGGCCCTTTCCCGGACCCGCACAGGGTATGCACCGTCGAGCTTTGCAACCAGGGAAAAGGTGGCAGACTTGGGCTCTCAGGTGCCAATGATGGGGCCCAATTAGCATTACAAAATACACAATGGCTTTGTCTCCTGGTACCTTTTCCCTCTGAGGAATCTTCATAGGTCTGGAATTCTGGGCTGAAAAATGGCACTTTCCCGGACCTGCACGTGGAACGCTCCGTCGAGCTTTGCGCCCAGGGAAAAGGTGGCAGCCTTGGGCTCTCAGGTGTCAATTTTGGGGCCCCATTAACCCTAGAAAAGGCACAATTGCTTTCTGCCCTGGCACCTTTTCCCAGGGAGAAGACTTCATCGGCCTAGATTTCTGGGATGAGAAACAGCACATTCCTGGACCCGCAAGTGGCACGCACCGTTGAGCTTTGCGCTCAGGGAAAAGGTTGCAGCCTTGGGCTCTCAGGTGTCAATGATGGAGCCCCATTAACCCTAGAAAAGGAACAATCGCTTTCTGTCCTGACACCTTTTCCCAGGGAGGAATCTTCATCGGTCTGGAACTCTGGAATGAGAAACGGCAATTTCCCGGACCCTCACGTAGCACGCATGGTCGAGCTTTGCGCCCAGGGTATAGGAGGCAACCTTGGGCTCTCAGGTGCCAATGATGGGGCCCGATTAACCCTAGAAATGGAACAATCGCTTTCTTTCCTGGGAGCCTCTTCCCTGTGAGGAGTCTTCATCCGTCTGGAATTGAGGGCTTAAAAACGGCACTTTCCCGGACAAGAAAGTGGTACGTGCCATTGATGTTTGCGCCCACAGAAAAGGTGGCAGCCTTGAACTCTGAGGTGCCAATGATGGGGCACCATTGACCCTAGAAAAGGACAGTTTGATTTCTGCCCTGGCACCTTTTCCCTGGGAGGTGTCTTCGTCCGTCTGGAATTCTGGGCTGAACAATGGCACTTCCCCGGACCCGCAAGTGGCACGCGCCATCGATATTTGCGCCCAGGCAAAAGGTGGCAGCCTTGGGCTCTCAGGTGCCAATGATGGGGCCCCATTAACACTAGAAAAATAACACTTGCTTTCTGTCCTGGCACCTTTTCCCAGGGAGGAATCTTCGTCCGTCTGGAAATCCGGGTTCAAAAATGGCACTGCCCCAAACCCGCACAAGGTACACACCGTCGAGCTTTGCGTCCAGGGAAAAGGGGGCAGTCTTGGGCTCTCAGGTGCCAATGATGGTGCCCCATTACCCCTAGAAAAGGCACAATGGCTTTCTGTCCTGGCACCTTTTCCCAGGGAGAAATCTTCATCGGTTTGGAATTCTGGTCTGAGAATCGGCACTTTCCAGGACCAGCAAATGGAACGCACCATCGAGCTTTGCGTCCAGGGAAAAGGTGGCAGTCTTGGGTTCTCAGGTGCCAATGATGGGGCCCCATTACCTTTACAAAAAGCACAATGGCTTTCTGTCCTGGCACCTTTTCCCTGGGAGGAGTCTTCATTGGTCTGGAATTCTGGGCTGTAAAATGGCACTTTCTGGGACCAGCACGTGGTACGCACTGTCGTGCTTTGAGTCCAGGGAAAAGGAGGCAACCTCTGGCTCTCTCATGCCAATGACGGGCCCCCATTAACACTAGAAATGGAACAATCGCTTTCTGTCCTGGGAGCCCTTTCCCTGGGAGGAGTCGTCATCCGTCTGGAATCCTGGGCTGAACAAATCACTTTCTCTGACCTGCACGTGGCAGGCACCATCTAGCTTTGCGCCCCGGAAAGAGGTGACAGCCTTGGGCTCTCAGGTGCCAATGATGGGTCCCCGTTAACACTAGATAAATAACAATCGCTTTCTGTCCTGGCACCTTTTCCCAGGGAGGAATTTTCGTCCGTCTGGAATTCTGGACTGAAAAACGGCACTTCCCCGGACCTGCAAGTGGAACGCATCGTCGAGCTTTGTGCCCAGGCAAAAGGTGGCAGCCTTGGGGTCTCAGGTGTCAATGATGGAGCCCCATTACCCCTAGAAAAAGAACAATCGCTTTCTGTCCTGGTACCTTTACCCTGGAAGGAATCTTCATTGGTCTGGAATTCTGGGCTGAAAACGGCTCTTTCCCTTACCTGCATGTGGCACGCACCGTCGAGCTTTGCGCCCAGGGAAAAGGTGGCAGCCCTGGGCTCTCAGCTGCCAATTTTGGGGCCCCATTAACCATAGAAAAGGCACAATGGCTTTCTGTCCTGGCACCTTTTCCCAGGGAGAAATCTTCGCTGGCCTGGAATTCTGGGATGAGAAGCGGCACATTCCCGGACTTGCAAGTGGCACGTGCCGTCGACATATGCGCCCAGGGAAAAGGTTGCAGCCTTGAGCTGTCAGCTGGCAATGATGGTGCCCCATTACCCCTACAAAAGGCACAATGGCTTTCTGTCCTGGCACCTTTTCCCAGGGAGGAATCTTCATCGGTTTGGAATTCTGGTCTGAGAATCGGCACTTTCCTGGACCCGCAAGTGGAACGCACCATCGAGCTTTGCGTCCTGGTAAAAGGTGGCAGTCTTGGGCTCTCAGGTGCCAATGATGGGGCCCCATTACCTTTACAAAAAACACAATGGCTTTCTGTCCTGGCACCTTTTCCCTGGGAGGAGTCTTCATTGGTCTGGAATTCTGGGCTGTAAAATGGCACTTTCTGGGACCAGCACGTGGCACGCACTGTCGTGCTTTGCGCTCAGGGAAAAGGAGGCAACCTCTGGCTCTCAGATGCCAATGACGGGCCCCCATTAACACTAGAAATGGAACAATCGCTTTCTGTCCTAGGAGCCCTTTCCCTGGGAGGAGTCGTCATCCGTCTGGAATCCTGGGCTGAACAAAGCACTTTCTCTGACCTGCACGTGGCACGCACCATGTAGCTTTGCGCCCAGGGAAGAGGTGACAGCCTTGGGCTCTCAGGTGCCAATGATGGGTCCCCGTTAACACTAGAAAAATAACACTTGCTTTCTGTCCTGGCACTTTTCCCAGGGAGGAATCTTCGTCCGTCCGGAAATCTCGGTTCAAAAATGGCACTGCCCCAAACCCGCACAAGGTACACACCGTCGAGCTTTGCGCCCAGGGAGAAGGGGGCAGCCTTGGGCTCTCAGGTGCCAATGATGGTGCCCCCTTACCCCTACAAAAGGCACAATGGCTTTCTGTCCTGGCACCTTTTCCCAGGGAGGAATCATCATCGGTTTGGAATTCTGGTCTGAAAATCGGCACTTTCCTGAACCCGCAAGTGGAACGCACCATTGAGCTTTGCGTCCAGGGAAAAGGGTGCAGTCTTGGGCTCTCAGGTGCCAATGATGGGGCCCCATTACCTTTACAAAAAGCACAATGGCTTTCTGTCCTGGGAGCCTTTTACCTGGGAGGAGTCGTCATCCGTCTGGAATCCTGGGCTGAACAAAGCACTTTCTCTGACCTGCACGTGGCAGGCACCATCTTGCTTTGCGCCCAGGGTAAAGGTGGCAGCCTTGGGCTCTCAGGTGCCAACGATGGGTCCCCGTTAACACTAGATAAATAACAATCGCTTTCTGTCCTGGCACCTTTTCCCTGGGAGGAATTTTCGTCCGTCTGGAATTCTGGGCTGAAAAACGGCACTTCCCCAGACCTGCAAGTGGAACGCACCGTCGAGCTTTGTGCCCAGGCAAAAGGTGGCAAACTTGGGCTCTCAGGTGCCAATTTTGGGGCCCCATTATTCCTAGAAAAAGAACAATCGCTTTCTGTCCTGGCACCTTTTCCCAGGGAGGAATCTTCATTGGTCTGGAATTCTGGGCTGAAAACGGCTCTTTCCCTTACCCGCATGTGGCACGCACCATCGAGCTTTGCGCCCAGGGAAAAGGTGGCAGCCCTGGGCTCTCAGCTGCCAATTTTGGGGCCCCATTAACCCTAGAAAAGGCACAATGGCTTTCTGTCCTGGCACCTTTTCCCTGGGAGAAATCTTCGCTGGCCTGGAATCCTGGGATGAGAAACGGCACATTCCCGGACTTGCAAGTGGCACGCGCCGTCGACATTTGCGCCCAGGGGAAAGTTGGCAGCCTTGGGCTCTCAGGTGCCAAAGATGAGGTCCCATTACCCCTAGAAAAGGCACAATGGCTTTCTGTCCTGGCACCTTTTCCCTGGGAGGAGTCTTCATTGGTCTGGAATTCTGGGCTGTAAAATGGCACTTTCTGGGACCAGCACGTGGCACGCACTGTCGTGCTTTGCGCTCAGGGAAAAGGAGGCAACCTCTAGCTCTCAGATGCCAATGACGGGCCCCCATTCACACTAGAAATTTAACAATCGCTTTCTGTCCTGGGAGCCCTTTCCCTGGGAGGAGTCGTCATCCGTCTGGAATCCTGGGCTGAACAAAGCACTTTCTCTGACCTGCACGTGGCAGGCACCATCTAGCTTTGCGCCCAGGGAAGAGGTGACAGCCTTGGGCTCTCAGGTGCCAATGATGGGTCCTCGTTAACACTAGAATAATAACACTTGCTTTCTGTCCTGACACCTTTTCGCAGGGAGGTGTCTTCGTCCGTCTGGAATTCTGGACTGAAAAACGGCACTTGCCCGGACCTGCAGGTGGAACGCACCGTCAAGCTTTGTGCCCAGGCAAAAGGTGGCAGCCCTGGGGTCTCAGGTGCCAATGATGGGGCCCCATTACCCCTAGAAAAGGCACAATCACTTTCTGTCCTGGCACCTTTTCCCAGGGAGAAATCTTCGCTGGCCTGGAATTCTGGGATGAGAAACGGCACATTCCTGGACTTGCAAGTGGCACGCGCCGTCGACATTTGCGCCCAGGGAAAAGGTGGCAGCCTTGGGTTCTCAGGTGCCAAAGATGGGGCCCCATTACCCCTAGAAAAGGCACAATGGCTTTCTGTCCTGACACCTTTTCCCAGAGAGGAATCGACTTTCGTCTGGAATTCTGGGCTGAAAAACGGCAATTTCCCCGACCCGCACAGGGTATGCACCGTCGAGCTTTGCACCCAGGGAAAAGGTGGCAGCCTTGGGCTCTCAGGTGCCAATGATGGGGCCCAATTAGCATTACAAAATACACAATGACTTTTTCTCCTGGTACCTTTTCCCTCTGAGGAATCTTCATAGGTCTGGAATTCTGGGCTGAAAAATGGCACTTTCCCGGACCCGCACGTGGAACGCTCCGTCGAGCTTTGCGCCCAGGGAAAAGGTGGCAGCCTTGGGCTCTCAGGTGTCAATTTTGGGGCTCCATTCAGCCTAGAAAAGGCACAATTGCTTTCTGTCCTGGCACCTTTTCCCTGGGAGAAATCTTCATCGGCCTCGAATTCTGGGATTAGAAACAGCACATTCCTGGACCTGCAAGTGGCACACACCGTCAAGCTTTGTGCTCAAAGAAAAGGTTGCAGCCTTCGGCTCTCAGGTGTCAATGATGGGTCCCCATTACTCCTAGAAAAGGAGAAATCCATTCCTGTCCTGGCACCTTTTCCCAGGGAGGAATCTTCATCGGTCTGGAATTCTTGAATGAGAAACGGCAATTTCCCGGACCCTCACGTAGCACGCATGGTCGAGCTTTGCGCCCAGGGTATAGGTGGCAACCTTGGGCTCTCAGGTGCCAATGATGGAGCCCGATTAACTCTAGAAATGGAACAATCGCTTTCTTTCCTGGAAGCCTCTTCCCTGTGAGGAGTCTTCATCCGTCTGGAATTCAGGGCTGAAAAACGGCACTTTCCCGGACAAGAAAGTGGTACGTGCCGTTGATGTTTGCGCCGAGGCAAAAGGTGGCAGCCTTGGGCTCTCAGGTGCCAATGATGGGGCCCCGTTAACACTAGAAAAATAACACTTGCTTTCTGTCCTGGCACCTTTTCCCAGCGAGGAATCTTCGTCCGTCTGGAAATCTGGGTTCAAAAATGGCACTGCCCCAAACCCGCACAAGGTACACACCGTCGAGCTTTGCGCCCAGGGAAAAGGGGGCAGCCTTGGGCTCTCAGGTGCCAATGATGGTGCCCCATTACCCCTACAAAAGGCACAATGGCTTTCTGTCCTGGCACCTTTTCCCAGGGTGGAATCTTCATCGGTTTGGAATTCTGGTCTGAGAATCGGCACTTTCCTGGACCCGCAAGTGGAACGCACCATCGAGCTTTGCGTCCAGTGAAAAGGTGGCAGCCTTGGGTTCTCAGGTGCCAATGATGGGGCCCCATTACCTTTACAAAAAGCACAATGGCTTTCTGTCCTGGGAGCCGTTTCCCTGGGAGGAGTCTTCATTGGTCTGGAATTCTGGGCTGTAAAATGGTACTTTCTGGGACCAGCACGTGGCACGCACCGTCGTGCTTTGCGCCCAGGCAAAAGGAGGCAACCTCTGGCTCTCAGATGCCAATGACGTGTCCCCATTAACACTAGAAATGGAACAATCGCTTTCTGTCCTGGGAGCCCTTTCCCTGGGAGGAGTCGTTATCCGTCTGGAATCCTGGGCTGAACAAAGCACTTTCTCTGACCTGCACGTGGCAGGCACCATCTAGCTTTGCGCCCAGGGAAGAGGTGACAACCTTGGGCTCTCAGGTGCCAATGATGGGTCCCCGTTAACACTAGATAAATAACACTTGCTTTCTGTCCTGACACCTTTTCCCTGGGAGGAATTTTCGTCTGTGTGGAATTCTGGACTGAAAAACGGCACTTCCCCGGACCTGCAAGTGGAATGCACCGTCGAGCTTTGTGCCCAGGCAAAAGGTGGCAGCCTTGGGCTCTCAGGTGCCAATGATGGGGCCCCATTACCCCTAGAAAAAAAACAATCGCTTTGTGTCCTTGTACCTTTTTCCCAGGGAGGAATCTTCACTGGTCTGGAATTCTGGTCTGAAAATGGCTCTTTCCCTTACCCGCATGTGGAACGCACCGTCGAGCTTTGCGCCCAGGGAAAAGTTGGCAGCCCTGGGCTCTCAGCTGCCAATTTTGGGGCCCCATTAACCCTAGAAAAGGCACAATCGCTTTCTGTCCTGGCACCTTTTCCCAGGGAGAAATCTTCGCTGGCCTGGAATTCTGGGATGAGAAACGGCACATTCCCGGACTTGCAAGTGGCACGCGCCATCGACATTTGCACCCAGGGAAAAGGTGGCAGCCTTGGGCTCTCAGGTTCGAAAGATGGGGCCCCATTACTCCTAGAAAAGGCACAATGGCTTTCTGCCCTGAAACCTTTTCCCTGAGAGGAATCGACTTCCGTCTGGAATTCTGCGCTGAAAAACGGCCCTTTCCCGGACCCGCACAGGGTATGCACCGTTAAGGTTTGCGCCCAGGGAAAAGGTGGCAGCCTTGGGCTCTCAGGTGCCAATGATGGGGCCCAATTAGCATTACAAAATACACAATGGCTTTGTCTCCTGGTACCTTTTCCCTCTGAGGAATCTTCATAGGTCTGGAATTCTGGGTTGAAAAATGGCACTTTGCCGGACCCGCATGTGGAACGCTCCGTCGAGCTTTGCGCCCAGGGAAAAGGTGGCAGCCTTGGGCTCTCAGGTGTCCATTTTGGGGCCCCATTAACCCTAGAAAAGGCACAATTGCTTTCTGCCCTGGCACCTTTTCCCTGGGAGAAATCTTCATTGGCCTCGAATTCTGGGATGAGAAACAGCACATTCCTGGACCCGCAAGTGGCACGCACCGTCGAGCTTTGTGCTCAGGGAAAAGGTTGCAGCCTTGGAATCTTAGGTGTCAATGATGGAGCCCCATTAACCCTAGAAAAGGAACAATCGCTTTCTGTCCTGACAACTTTTCCCAGGGAGGAATCTTCATCGGTCTGGAATTCTGGGATGAGAAACGGCAATTTCCCGGACCCACACGTAGCACGCATGGTCGAGCTTTGCGCCCAGGGTATAGGAGGCAACCTTGGGCTCTCAGGTGCCAATGATGGAGCCCGATTAACCCTAGAAATGGAACAATCGCTTTCTTTCCTGGGAGCCTCTTCCCTGTGAGGAGTCTTCATCCGTCTGGAATTGAGGGCTGAAAAACGGCACTTTCCCGGACAAGAAAGTGATACGTGCCGTTGATGTTTGCGCCCACGGAAAAGGTGGCAGCCTTGAACTCTGAGGTGCCAATGATGGGGCACCATTGACCCTAGAAAAGGACAATTCGATTTCTGACCTGGCACCTTTTCCCTGGGAGGTGTCGTCGTCCGTCTGGAATTCTGGGCAAGTGGCACGCGCCGTCGACATTTGCGCCCAGGCAAAAGGTGGCAACCTTGGGCTCTCAGGTGCCAATGATGGGGCCCCGTTAACACTAGAAAAATAACACTTGCTTTCTGTCCTGGCACCTTCTCCCAGGGAGGAATCTTCGTCCGTCTGGAAATCTGGGTTCAAAAATGGCACTGCCCCAAACCCGCACAAGGTACACACCGTCGAGCTTTGCGCCCAGGGAAAAGGGGGCAGCGTTGGGCTCTCAGCTGCCAATGATGGTGCCCCATTACCCCTAGAAAAGGCACAATGGCTTTCTGTCCTGGCACCTTTTCCCAGGGAGGAATCTTCATCGGTTTGGAATTCTGGTCTGAGAATCGGCACTTTCCTGGACCCACAAGTGGAACGCACCATCGAGCTTTGCGTCCAGGGAAAAGGTGGCAGTCTTGGGCTCTCAGGTGCCAATGATGGGGCCCCATTACCTTTACAAAAAGCACAATGGCTTTCTGTCCTGGCACCTTTTCCCTGGGAGGAGTCTTCATTGGTCTTGAATTCTGGGCTGTAAAATGGCACTTTCTGGGACCAACACGTGGCACGCACTGTTCTGCTTTGACTCCAGGGAAAAGGAGGCAACCTCTGGCTCTCAGATGCCAATGACGTGTCCCCATTAACACTAGAAATGGAACAATCGCTTTCTGTCCTGGGAGCCTTTTCCCTGGGAGGAGTCGTCATCCGTCTGGAATCCTGGGCTGAACAAAGCACTTTCTCTGACCTGCACGTGGCAGGCACCATCTAGCTTTGCTCCCAGGGAAAAGGTGGCAGTCTTGGGCTCTCAGGTGCCAACGATGGGTCCCCGTTCACACTAGATAAATAACACTTGCTTTCTGTCCTGACACCTTTTCCCTGGGAGGAATTTTCGTCTGTGTGGAATTCTGGACTGAAAAACGGCACTTCTCCGGACCTGCAAGTGGAACGCACCGTCGAGCTTTGTGCCCAGGCAAAAGGTGGCAGCCTTGGGCTCTCAGGTGCCAATGATGGGGCCACATTACCCCTAGAAAAAAAACAATCGCTTTGTGTCCTGGTACCTTTTTCCCAGGGAGGAATCTTCACTGGTCTGGAATTCTGGGCTGAAAACGGCTCTTTCCCTTACCCGCATGTGGAACGCACCGTCGAGCTTTGCGCCCAGGGAAAAGTTGGCAGCCCTGGGCTCTCAGCTGCCAATTTTGGGGCCCCATTAACCCTAGAAAAGGCACAATCGCTTTCTGTCCTGGCACCTATTCCCAGGGAGAAATCTTCGCTGGCCTGGAATTCTGGGATGAGAAACGGCACATTCCCGGACTTGCAAGTGGCACGCTCCATCGACATTTGCACCCAGGGAAAATGTGGCAGCCTTGGGCTCTCAGGTGCCAATGATGGGGCCCCGTTAACACTAGAAAAATAACACTTGCTTTCTGTCCTGGCACCTTTTCCCTGGGAGGAATCTTTGGCCGTCTGGAAATCTGGGTTCAAAAATGGCACTGCCCCAAACCCGCACAAGGTACACACCGTCGAGCTTTGCGCTCAGGGAAAAGGGGGCAGCCTTGGGCTCTCAGGTGCCAATGATGGTGCCCCATTACCCCTACAAAAGGCACAATGGCTTTCTGTCTTGGCACCTTTTCCCAGGGAGGAATCTTCATCGGTTTGGAATTCTGGTCTGAGAATCGGCACTTTCCTGGACCCGCAAGTGGAACGCACCATCGAGCTTTGCATCCAGGAAAAAGGTGGCAGTCTTGGGCTCCCAGGTGCCAATGATGGGGCCCCATTACCTTCACAAAAAACACAATGGCTTTCTGTCCTGGGAGCCGTTTCCCTGGGAGGAGTCTTCATTGGTCTGGAATTCTGGGCTGTAAAATGGCACTTTCTGGGACCAGCACGTGGCACGCAGTGTCATGCTTTGCGCCCCGGGAAAAGGAGGCAACCTCTGGCTCTCAGATGCCAATGACGGGCCCCCATTAACACTAGAAATGGAACAATCGCTTTCTGTCCTGGGAGCCCTTTCCCTGGGAGGAGTCGTCATCCGTCTGGAATCCTGGGCTGAACAAAGCACTTTCTCTGACCTGCACGTGGCAGGCACCATCTAGCTTTGCGCCCAGGCAAAAGGTGGCAGCCTTGGGCTCTCAGGTGCCAATGATGGGGCCCCATTAACCCTAGAAAAATAACACTTGCTTTCTGTCCTGGCACCTTTTCCCAGGGAGGAATCTTCGTCCGTCTGGAAATCTGGGTTCAAAAATGGCACTGCCCCAAACCCGCACAAGGTACACACCGTCGAGCTTTGCGCCCAGGGAAAAGGAGGCAGCCTTGGGCTCTCAGCTGCCAATGATGGTGCCCCATTACCCCTAAAAAAGGCACAATGGCTTTCTGTCCTGGCACCTTTTCCCAGGGAGGAATCTTCATCGGTTTGGAATTCTGCTCTGAGAATGGGCACTTTCCTGGACCCGCAAGTGGAACGCACCATCGAGCTTTGCGTCCAGGGAAAAGGTGGCAGTCTTGGGCTCTCAGGTGCCAATGATGGGGCCCCATTACCTTTACAAAAAATACAATGGCTTTCTGGCCTGGGAGCCGTTTCCCTGGGAGGAGTCTTCATTGGTCTGGAATTCTGGGCTGTAAAATGGCACTTTCTGGGACCAGCACGTGGCACGAAGTGTCCTGCTATGCGCCCCGGGAAAAGGAGGCAACCTCTGGCTCTCAGATGCCAATGACAGGCCCCCATTAACACTAGAAATGGAACAATGGCTTTCTGTCCTGGCAGCCCTTTCCCTGGGAGGAGTCGTCATCCGTCTGGAATTCTGGGCTGAACAAAGCACTTTCTCTGACCTGCACGTGGCAGGAACCATCTAGCTTTGCGCCCAGGCAAAAGGTGGCAGCCTTGGGCTCTCAGGTGCCAATGATGGGGCCCCATTAACACTAGATAAATAACACTTGCTTTCTGTCCTGGCACTCTTTCCCAGGGAGGAATCTTCGTCCGTCTGGAAATCTGGGTTCAAAAATGGCACTGCCCCAAACCCGCACAATTTACACACCGTCGAGCTTTGCGTCCAGGGAAAAGGAGGCAGCCTTGGGCTCTCAGCTGCCAATGATGGTGCCCCATTACCCCTACAAAAGGCACAATGGCTTTCTGTCCTGGCACCTTTTCCCAGGGAGGAATCTTCATCGGTTTGGAATTCTGGTCTGAGAATCGGCACTTTCCTGGACCCGCAAGTGGAACTCACCATCGAGCTTTGCGTCCAGGGAAAAGGTGGCAGTCTTGGGCTCTCAGGTGCCAATGATGGGGCCCCATTACCTTTACAAAAAACACAATGGCTTTCTGTCCTGGGAGCTTTTTACCTGGGAGGAGTCGTCATCCGTCTGGAATTCTGGCCTGAACAAAGCACTTTCTCTGACCTGCACGTGGCAGGCACCATCTAGCTTTGCGCCCAGGGTAAAGGTGGCAGCCTTGGGCTCTCAGGTGCCAACAATGAGTCCTCGTTAACACTAGATAAATAGCAATCGCTTTCTGTCCTGGCACCTTTTCTCTGTGAGGAATTTTCGTCCGTCTGGAATTCTGGAATGAGAAACGGCACTTCCCCATACCTGCAAGTGGAACGCACCGTCGAGCTTTGTGCCCAGGCAAAAGGTGGCAGCCTTGGGCTCTCAGGTGCCAATGATGGGGCCCCATTACCCCTAGAAAAAGAAGAATGGCTTTCTGTCCTGGCACCTTTTCCCTGGGAGGAATCTTCATTGGTCTGGAATTCTGGGCTGAAAACGGCTCTTTCCCTTACCCGCAAATGGCACGCACCGTCGAGCTTTGCGCCCAGGGAAAAGGTGGCAGTCTTGGGCTCTCAGGTGTTAGTTTTGGGGCCCCATTAACCCTAGAAAAGGCACAATCACTTTCTGTCCTGGCACCTTTTCCCAGGGAGAAATCTTCGCTGGCCTGGAATTCTGGGATGAGAAACGGCACATTCCCGGACTTGCAAGTGGCACGCGCCGTCGACATTTGCGCCCAGGGAAAAGGTGGCAGCCTTCGGCTCTCAGGTGCAAAGATGGGGCCCCATTACCCCTAGAAAAGGCGCAATGGCTTTCTGTCCTGACACCTTTTCCCAGAGAGGAATCGACTTCTGTCTGGAATTCTGGGCTGAAAAACGGCCTTTTCCCCGACCCGCACAGGGTATGCACCGTCGAGCTTTGCACCCAGGGAAAAGGTGGCAGCCTTGGGCTCACAGGTGCCAATGATGGGGCCCAATTAGCATTACAAAATACACAATGGCTTTGTCTCCTGGTACCTTTTCCCTCTGAGGAATCTTCATAGGTCTGCAATTCTGGGCTGAAAAATGGCACTTTCCCGGACCCGCACGTGGAACGCTCCGTCGAGCTTTGCGCCCAGGGAAGCGGTGGCAGCCTTGGGCTCTCAGGTGTCAATTTTGGAGCCCCATTAACCCTAGAAAAGGCACAATTGCTTTCTGCCCTGGCACCTTTTCCCTGGGAGAAATCTTCATTGGCCTCGAATTCTGGGATGAGAAACAGCACATTCCTGGACCCGCAAGTGGCACGCACCGTCGAGCTTTGCGCTCAGGGAAAAGGTTGCAGCCTTGGGCTCTCAGGTGTCAATGATGGAGCCCCATTAACCCTAGAAAAGGAACAATCGCTTTCTGTCCTGACACCTTTTCCCAGGGAGGAATCTTCATCGGTCTGGAATTCTGGAATGAGAAACGGCAATTTCCCGGACCCTCACGTAGCACGCATGGCCGAGCTTTGCGCCCAGGGTATAGGAGGCAACCTTGGGCTCTCAGGTGCCAATGATGGAGCCCGATTAACCCTAGAAATGGAACAATCGCTTTCTGTCCTGGGAGCTTCTTCCCTGAGAGGAGTCTTCATCCGTCTGGAATTCAGGGCTGAAAAACGGCACTTTCCCGGACAAGAAAGTGATACGTGCCGTTGATGTTTGCGCCCACGGAAACGGTAGCAGCCTTGAAGTCTGAGGTGCCAATGATGGGGCACCATTGACCCTAGAAAAGGACAATTCAATTTCTGACCTGGCACCTTTTCCCTGGGAGGTGTCTTCGTCTCTCTGGAATTCTGGGCAAGTGGCACCCGCCGTCGAGCTTTGCGCCCAGGCAAAAGGCGGCAGCCTTGGGCTCTCAGGTGCCAATGATGGGGCCCCGTTAACAGTAGAAAAATAACACTTGCTTTCTGTCCTGGCAACTTTTCCCAGGGAGGAATCTTCGTCCGTCTGGAAATCTGGGTTCAAAAATGGCACTGCCCCAAACCCGCACAAGGTACACACCGTCGAGCTTTGCGCCCAGGGAAAAGGGGGCAGCCTTGGGCTCTCAGGTGCCAATGATGGTGCCCCATTACCCCTACAAAAGGCACAACGGCTTTCTGTCCTGGCACCTTTTCCCAGGGAGGAATCTTCATCGGTTTGGAATTCTGGTCTGAGAATCGGCACTTTCCTGGACCCGCAAGTGGAACGCACCATCGAGCTTTGCGTCCAGGGAAAAGGTGGCAGTCTTGGGCTCTCAGGTGCCAATGATGGGGCCCCATTACCTTTACAAAAAGCACAATGGCTTTCTGTCCTGGGAGCCTTTTTGCCTGGGAGGAGTCTTCATTGGTCTGGAATTCTGGGCTGTAAAATGGCACTTTCTGGGACCAGCACGTGGCACGCACTGTCGTGCTTTGCGCTCAGGGAAAAGGAGGCAACCTCTGGCTCTCAGATGCCAATGACGGGCCCCCATTAACACTAGAAATGGAACAATCGCTTTCTGTCCTGGGAGCCCTTTCCCTGGGAGGAGTCGTCAGCCGTCTGGAATCCTGGGCTGAACAAAGCACTTTCCCTGACCTGCACGTGGCAGGCACCATCTAGCTTTGCGCCCAGGGTAAAGGTGGCAGCCTTGGGCTCTCAGGTGCCAACGATGGTTCCCCGTTAACACTAGATAAATAACAATCGCTTTCTGTCCTGGCACCTTTTCCCTGGGAGGAATTTTCGTCCGTCTGGAATTCTGGGCTGAAAAACGGCACTTCCCCGGACCTGCAAGTGGAACGCACCGTCGAGCTTTGTGCCCAGGCAAAAGGTGGCAGCCTTGGGCTCTCAGGTGCCAATGATGGGGCCCCATTATTCCTAGAAAAAGCACAATCGCTTTCTGTCCTGGCACCTTTTCCCAGGGAGGAATCTTCATTGGTCTGGAATTCTGGGCTGAAAACGGCTCTTTCCCTTACCCGCATGTGGCACGCACCGTCGAGCTTTGCGTCCAGGGAAAAGGTCGCAGCCCTGGGCTCTCAGCTGCCAATTTTGGGGCCCCATTAACCCTAGAAAAGGCACAATCGCTTTCTGTCCTGGCACCTTTTCCCAGGGAGAAATCTTCGCTGGCCTGGAATTCTGGGATGAGAAACGGCACATTCCCGGACTTGCAAGTGGCACGCGCCGTCGACATTTGCGCCCAGGGAAAAGGTGGCAGCCTTCGGCTCTCAGGTGCCAAAGATGAGGTCCCATTACCCCTAGAAAAGGCACAATGGCTTTCTGTCCTGACACCTTTTCCCAGAGAGGAATCGACTTCTGTCTGGAATTCTGGGCTGAAAAACGGCAATTTCCCCGACCCGCACAGGGTATGCACCGTCGAGCTTTGCACCCAGGGAAAAGATGGCAGCCTTGGGCTCACAGGTGCCAATGATGGGGCCCAATTAGCATTACAAAATACACAATGGCTTTGTCTCCTGGTACCTTTTTACTCTGAGGAATCTTCATAGGTCTGCAATTCTGGGCTGAAAAATGGCACTTTCCCGGACCCGCACGTGGAACGCTCCGTCGAGCTTTGCGCCCAGGGAAAACGTGGCAGCCTTGGGCTCTCAGGTGTCCATTTTGGGCCCCATTAACCCTAGAAAAGGCACAATTGCTTTCTGTCCTGGCACCTTTTCCCTGGGAGAAATCTTCATCGGCCTCGAATTCTGGGATGAGAAACAGCACATTCCTGGACCCGCAAGTGGCAGGCACCGTTGAGCTTTGCGCTCAGGGAAAAGGTTGCAGCCTTGGGCTCTCAGGTGTCAATGATGGAGCCCCATTAACCCTAGAAAAGGAACAATCGCTTTCTGTCCTGACACCTTTTCCCAGGGAGGAATCTTCATCGGTCTGGAATTCTGGAATGAGAAACGGCAATTTCCCGGACCCTCACGTAGCACGCATGGTCGAGCTTTGCGCCCAGGGTATAGGAGGCAACCTTGGGCTCTCAGGTGCCAATGATGGGGCCCGATTAACCCTAGAAATGGAACAATCGCTTTCTTTCCTGGGAGCCTCTTCCCTGTGAGGAGTCTTCATCCGTCTGGAATTCAGGGCTGAAAAACGGCACTTTCCCAGACAAGAAAGTGGTACGTGCCGTTGATGTTTGCGCCCACGGAAAAGGTGGCAGCCTTGAACTCTCAGGTGCCAATGATGGGGCACCATTGACCCTAGAAAAGGACAATTCGATTTCTGACCTGGCACCTTTTCCCTGGGAGGTGTCTTCGTCTCTCTGGAATTCTGGGCAAGTGGCACCCGCCGTTGACATTTGCGCCCAGGCAAAAGGCGGCAGCCTTGGGTTCTCAGGTGCCAATGATGGGGCCTCGTTAACACTAGAAAAATAACACTTGCTTTCTGTCCTGGCACCTTTTCCCAGGGAGGAATCTTCGTCCGTCTGGAAATCTGGGTTCAAAAATGGCACTGCCCCAAACCCGCACAAGGTACACACCGTCGAGATTTGCGCCCAGGGAAAAGGGGGCAGCCTTGGGCTCTCAGGTGCCAATGATGGTGCCCCATTACCCCTACAAAAGGCACAATGGCTTTCTGTCCTGGCACCTTTTCCCAGGGAGGAATCTTCATCGGTTTGGAATTCTGGTCTGAGAATCGGCACTTTCCTGGACCCGCAAGTGGAACGCACCATCGAACTTTGCGTCACGGGAAAAGGTGGCAGTCTTGGGCTCTCAGGTGCCAATGATGGGGCCCCATTACCTTTAGAAAAAGCACAATGGCTTTCTGTCCTGGGAGCCTTTTCCCTGGGAGGAGTCGTCAGCCGTCTGGAATCCTGGGCTGAACAAAGCACTTTCTCTGACCTCCACGTGGCACGCACCATCTAGCTTTGCGCCCAGGGTAAAGGTGGCAGCCTTGAGGTCTCAGGTGCCAACAATGGTTCCCCGTTAACACTTGATAAATAACAATGGCTTTCTGTCCTGGCACATTTTCCCTGGGATGAATTTTTGTCCGTCTGGAATTCTGGGCTGAAAAACGGCACTTCCCCATACCTGCAAGTGGAACGCACCATCGAGCTTTGAGCCCAGGCAAAAGGTGGCAGCCTTGGGCTCTCAGGTGCCAATGATGGGGCCCCATTACCCCTAGAAAAAGAACAATGGCTTTCTGTCCTGGCACCTTTTCCCTGGGAGGAATCTTCATTGGTCTGGAATTCTGGGCTGAAAACGGCTCTTTCCCTTACCCGCATGTGGCACGCACCGTCGAGCTTTGCGTCCAGGGAAAAGGTGGCATCCCTGGGCTCTCAGCTGCCAATTTTGGGGCCCCATTAACCCTAGAAAAGGCACAATCGCTTTCTGTCCTGGCACCTTTTCCCAGGGAGAAATCTTCGCTGGCCTGGAATTCTGGGATGAGAAACGGCACATTCCCGGACTTGCAAGTGGAACGCGCTGTCGACATTTGCGCCCAGGGAAAAGGTGGCAGCCTTGGGCTCTCAGGTGCCAAAGATGAGGTCCCATTACCCCTAGAAAAGGTACAATGGCTTTCTGTCCTGACACATTTTCCCAGAGAGGAATCGACTTCCGTCTGGAATTCTGGGCTGAAAAATGGCACTTTCCCGGACCCGCACGTGGAACGCTCCGTCGAGCTTTGCGCCCAGGGAAAAGGTTGCAGCCTTGGGCTCTCAGGTGTCAATGATGGAGCCCCATTACCCCTAGAAAAGGAACAATCGCTTTCTGTCCTGACACCTTTTCCCAGGGAGGAATCTTCATCGGTCTGGAATTCTGGAATGAGAAACGGCAATTTCCCGGACCCTCACGTAGCATGCATGGTCGAGTTTTGCGCCCAGGGTATAGGAGGCAACCTTGGGCTCTCAGGTGCCAATGATGGAGCCCGATTAACCCTAGAAATGGAAGAATCGCTTTCTTTCCTGGGGGCCTCTTCCCTGTGAGGAGTCTTCATCCGTCTGGAATTCAGGGCTGAAAAACGGCACTTTCCCGGACAAGAAAGTGGTACGTGCCGTTGATGTTTGCGCCCACGGAAAAGGTGGCAGCCTTGAACTCTGAGGTGCCAATGATGGGGCACCACTGACCCTAGAAAAGGACAATTCGATTTCTGACCTGGCACCTTTTCCCTGGGAGGTGTCTTCGTCCGTCTGGAATTCTGGGCAAGTGGCACGCGCCGTCGACATTTGCGCCCAGGCAAAAGGTGGCAGCCTTGGGCTCTCAGGTGCCAATGATGGGGCCCCGTTAACACTAGAAAAATAACACTTGCTTTCTGTCCTGGCACCTTTTCCCAGGGAGGAATCTTCGTCCGTCTGGAAATCTGGGTTCAAAAATGGCACTGCCCCAAACCCGCACAAGGTACACACTGTCGAGCTTTGCGCCCAGGGAAAAGGGGGCAGCCTTGGGCTCTCAGCTGCCAATGATGGTGCCCCATTACCCCTAGAAAAGGCACAATGGCTTTCTGTCCTGGCACCTTTTCCCTGGGAGGAATCATCATCGGTTTGGAATTCTGGTCTGAGAATCGGCACTTTCCTGGACCCGCAAGTGGAACGCACCATCGAGCTTTGCGTCCAGGGAAAAGGTGGCAGCCTTGGGTTCTCAGGTGCCAATGATGGGACCCCATTACCTTTACAAAAAGCACAATGGCTTTCTGTCCTGGCACCTTTTCCCAGGGAGGAATCTTCATGAGTTTGGAATTCTGGGCTGAGAATGGGCATTTTCTGGGACCAGCACGTGGCACGCACTGTCGTGCTTTGCGTCCAGGGAAAAGGAGGCAACCTCTGGCTCTCAGGTGCCAATGATGGGGCCCCATTACCTTTACAAAAAGCACAATGGCTTTCTGTCCTGGCACCTTTTCCCTGGGAGGAGTCTTCATTGGTCTGGAATTCTGGGCTGTAAAATGGCACTTTCTGGGACCAGCACGTGGCACGCACTGTCGAGCTTTGCGCCCAGGGAAAAGGAGGCAACCTCTGGCTCTCAGATGCCAATTACGGGCCCCCATTAACACTAGAAATGGAACAATCGCTTTCTGTCCTGGGAGCCCTTTCCCTGGGAGGAGTCGTCAACCGTCTGGAATCCTGGGCTGAACAAAGCACTTTCTCTGACCTGCACGTGACAGGTACCATCTAGCTTTGCGCCCAGGGAAAAGGTGGCAGCCTTGGGCTCTCAGGTGACAATGATGGGTCCCCGTTAACACTAGAAAAATAACAATCGCTTCCTGTCCTGGCACCTTTTCCCTGGGAGGTGTCTTCGTCCCTCTGGAATTCTGGGCTGAAAAATGGCAACTTCCCCGGATCCGCAAGTGGCACGCGCCGTTGACATTTGCGCCAAGACAAAAGGTGGCAGCCTTGGGCTCTCAGGTGCCAATGATGGGGCCCCGTTAACACTAGAAAAATAACACTTGTTTTCTGTCCTGGCATCTTTTCCCAGGGAGGAATCTTCGTCCGTCTGGAAATCTGGGTTCAAAAATGGCACTGCCCCAAACCCGCACAAGGTACACACCGTCGAGCTTTGCGCCCAGGCAAAAGGGGGCAGCCTTGGGCTCTCAGGTGCCAATGACGGTGCCCCATTACCCCTACAAAAGGCACAATGGTTTTCTGTCCTGGCACCTTTTCCCAGGGAGGAATCTTCATGAGTTTGGAATTCTGGTCTGAGAATCGGCACTTTCCTGGACCCGCAAGTGGAACGCACCATCGAGCTTTGCGTTC
Source organism: Pithys albifrons albifrons (assembly GCF_047495875.1). Classification (NCBI taxonomy): domain Eukaryota; kingdom Metazoa; phylum Chordata; class Aves; order Passeriformes; family Thamnophilidae; genus Pithys; species Pithys albifrons. The sequence continues at coordinate 14,245,926 of NC_092476.1, read as the reverse complement.
AGGGAAAAGGTGGCAGTCTTGGGTTCTCAGGTGCCAATGATGGGGCCCCATTACCTTTACAAAAAGCACAATGGCTTTCTGTCCTGGCACCTTTTCCCTGGGAGGAGTCTTCATTGGTCTGGAATTCTGGGCTGTAAAATGGCACTTTCTGGGACCAGCACGTGGCACGCCCTGTCGTGCTTTGCGCCCAGGAAGAAGGAGGCAACCTCTGTCTCTCAGATGCCAATGACGGGCCCCCATTAACACTAGAAATGGAACAATCGCTTTCTGTCCTGGGAGCATTATCCCTGGGAGGAGTCGTCATCCGTCTGGAATCCTGGGCTGAACAAAGCACTTTCTCTGACCTGCACGTGGCAGGCACCATCTAGCTTTGCGCTCAGGGAAAAGGTGGCAGCCTTGGGCTCTCAGGTGCCAATGATGGGGCCCCATTAACCCTAGAAAAGAACAATCGCTTTCTGTCCTGGCACCTTTTCCCTGGGAGGAATTTTCGTCCGTCTGGAATTCTGGGCTGAAAACGGCTCTTTCCCTTACCCCCATGTGGCACGCACCGTCGAGCTTTGCGCCCAGGGTAAAGGGGGCAGCCTTGGGCTCTCAGGTGCCAATGATGGTGCCCCATTACCCCTACAAAAGGCACAATGGCTTTCTGTCCTGGCACCTTTTCCCAGGGAGGAATCTTCATCGGTTTGGAATTCTGCTCTGAGAATCGGCACTTTCCTGGACCCGCAAGTGGAACGCACCATCGAGCTTTGCGTCCAGGGAAAAGGTGGCAGTCTTGGGCTCTCAGGTGCCAATGATGGGGCCCCATTACCTTTACAAAAAGCACAATGGCTTTCTGTCCTGGCACCTTTTCCCTGGGAGGAGTCTTCATTGGTCTGGAATTCTGGGCTGTAAAATGGCACTTTCTGGGACCAGCACGTGGCACGCACTGTCATGCTTTGCGCCTAGGCAAAAGGAGGCAACCTCTGGCTCTCAGATGCCAATGACGGGCCCCCATTAACACTAGAAATGGAACAATCGCTTTCTGTCCTGGGAGCCTTTTCCCTGGGAGGAGTCGTCATCCGTCTGGATTCCTGGGCTGAACAAAGCACTTTCTCTGACCTGCACGTGGCAGGCACCATCTAGCTTTGCGCCCAGGGAAAAGGTGGCAGCCTTGGGCTCTCAGGTGCCAATGATGGGTCCCCGTTAACACTAGATAAATAACAATCGCTTTTTGTCCTGTCACTTTTTCCCTTGGTGGAATTTTCGTCTGTCTGGAATTCTGGACTGAAAAACGGCACTTCCCCGGACCCGCAAGTGGAACGCACCGTCGAGCTTTGTGCCCAGGCAAAAGGTGGCAGCCTTGGGCTCTCAGGTGCCAATGATGAGGCCCCATTACCCCTAGAAAAAAAACAATCGCTTTGTGTCCTCGCACCATTTCCCTGGGAGGAATCATCATTGGTCTGGAATTCTGGGCTGAAAACGTCTCTTTCCCTTACCCGCATGTGGCACGCACCGTCGAGCTTTGAGTCCAGGGAAAAGGAGGCAGCCCTGGGCTCTCAGCTGCCAATTTTGGGGCCCCATTAACCCTAGAAAAGGCACAATCGCTTTCTGTCCTGGCACCTTTTCCCAGGGCGAAATCTTCACTGGCCTGGAATTCTGGCATGAGAAACGGCACATTCCCGGACTTGCAAGTGGCACGCGCCGTCGACATTTGCGCCCAGGGGAAAGGTGGCAGCCTTGGGCTCTCAGGTGCCAAAGATGAGGTCCCATTACCCCTAGAAAAGGCACAATGGCTTTCTGTCCTGACACCTTTTCCCAGAGAGGAATCGACTTCCGTCTGGAATTCTGGGCTGAAAAACGGCCCTTTCCCGGACCCGCACAGGGTATGCACCGTCGAGCTTTGCACCCAGGGAAAAGGTGGCAGCCTTGGGCTCTCAGGTGCTAAAGATGGAGCCCAATTAGCATTACAAAATACACAATGGCTTTGTCTCCTGGTACCTTTTCCCTCTGAGGAATCTTCATAGGTCTGGAATTCTGGGCTGAAAAATGGCACTTTCCCGGACCCGCACGTGGAACACTCCGTCGAGCTTTGCACCCAGGGAAAAGGTGGCAGCCTTGGGCTCTCAGGTGTCAATTTTGAGGCCCCATTAACCCTAGAAAAGGCACAATGGCTTTCTCTCCTGGCACCTTTTCCCAGAGAGGAATCGACTTCCGTCTGGAATTCTGGGCTGAAAAACGGCCTCCTCCCTGACCCGCACAGGGTATGCACCGTCAAGCTTTGCACCCAGGGAAAAGGTGGCAGCCTTGGGGTCTCAAGTGCTAAAGATGGAGACCAATTAGCATTAAAAAATACACAATGACTTTGTCTCCTGGTACCTTTTCCCAGGGAGGAATCTTCATAGGTCTGGAATTCTGGGCTGAAAAATGGCACTTTCCCGGATCCGCACGTCGAACGCTCCGTCGAGCTTTGCGCCCAGAGAAAAGGTGGCAGCCTTGGGCTCTCAGGTGTCAATTTTGGGGCCCCATTAACCCTAGAAAAGGCACAATTGCTTTCTGTCCTGGCACCTTTTCCCTGGGAGAAATCTTCATCGGCCTCGAATTCTGGGATGAGAAACAGCACATTCCTGGACCTGCAAGTGGCACGCACCGTCGAGTTTTGCACTCAGGGAAAAGGTTGCAGCCTTCGGCTCTCAAATGTCAATGATGGAGCCCCATTAACCCTAGAAAAGGAACAATCGCTTTCTGTCCTGACACCTTTTCCCAGGGAGGAATCTTCATCGGTCTGGAATTCTGGAATGAGAAACGGCACTTTCCTGGACCCTCATGTAGCACGCATGGTCGAGCCATTGGGCCTTTTTCTCAGAAAGTGCTATTTTACAGCCCAGAATTCCAGACCAATGAAGATTCCTCCCAGGGAAAAGGTGCCAGGACAGAAAGCCATTGTGCTTTTTGTAAAGGTAATGGGGCACAATCATTGGCACCTGAGAGCCCAAGGCTGCCAACTTTTCCCTGGGCGCAAACATCAACGGCGCGTACCACTTTCTTGTACGGAAAAGTGCCGTTTTTCAGCCCTCAATTCCAGACGGATGAAGACTCCTCACAGGGAAGAGGCTCCCAGGAAAGAAAGCGATTGTTCCATTTCTAGGGTTAATCGGGCTCCATCATTGGTACCTGAGAGCCCAAGGTTGCCTCCTATACCCTGGGCGCAATGCTCGACCATGCATGCTACATGAGGGTCCGGGAAATTGCCCTTTCTCATTCCAGAATTCCAGACCGATGAAGATTCCTCCCTGGGAAAAGGTGTCAGGACAGAAAGCGATTGTTCCTTTTCTAGGGTTAGTGGGGCTCCATCATTGACACCTGAGAGCCGAAGGCTGCAACCTTTTCCCTGAGTGCAAAGCTCAACGGTGCGTGCCACTTGCGGGTCCACTAATGTGCTGTTTCTCATCCCAGAATTCGAGGCCGATGAAGATATCTCCCAGGGAAAAGGTGCCAAGACAGAAAGCAATTGTGCCTTTTCTAGGGTTAATGGGGCCTCAAAATTGACACCTGAGAGCCCAAGGCTGCCACCTTTTCCCTGGGTGCAAAGCTCGACGGAGCATTCCACGTGCGGGTCCGGGAAAGTGCCATTTTTCAGCCCAGAATTCCAGACCTATGAAGATTCCTCAGAGAGAAAAGGTACCAGGAGACAAAGCCATTGTGTATTTTGTAATGCTAATTGGGCCCCATCATTGGCACCTGAGAGCCCAAGGCTGCCACCTTTTCCCTGGGTGCAAAGCTCGACGGTGCATACCCTGTGCGGGTCCGGGAAAGGGCCGTTTTTCAGACCAGAATTCCAGACGGAAGTCGATTCCTCTCTGGGAAAAGGTGTCATGACAGAAAGCCATTGTGCCTTTTCTAGGGTTAATGGGGCCCCAAAATTGGCAGCTGAGAGCCCAGGGCTGCCACCTTTTCCCTGGGCTCAAAGCTAGATGGTGCCTGCCACAGGCGGGTAAGGGAAAGAGCCGTTTTCAGCCCAGAATTCCAGACCAATGAAGATTCCTCCCAGGGAAAAGGTGCCAGGACAGAAAGCAATTGTTCTTTTTCTAGGGGTAATGGGGCACCATCATTGGCACCGGAGAGCCCAAGGCTGCCACCTTTTGCCTGGGCACAAAGCTCGACGGTGCGTTCCACTTGCGTGTCCGGGGAATTTCCGTTTTTCAGCCCAGAATTCCAGACGGACGAAAATTCCTCCCAGGGAAAAGGTGCTAGGACAGAAAACGACTGTTATTTATCTAGTGTTAACGGGGACCCATATTTGGCACCAGAGAGCCCAAGACTGCCACCTTTTCCCTGGACGAAAAGCTCGATGGTGCGTTCCACTTGCGGGTCCAGGAAAGTGCCGATTCTCAGACCAGAATTCCAAACTGATGAAGATTCCTCCCTGGGAAAAGGTCCCAGGACAGAACGCCATTGTGCCTTTTTTAGGGGTAATGGGGCCCTATCATTGGCACCTGAGAGCCCAAGGCTGCCCCCTTTTCCCTGGGCGCAAAGCTCGACGGTGTGTACTTTGTGCGTGTTTGTGGCAGTTCCATTTTTGAACCCAGATTTCCAGACGGACGAAGATTCCTCCCTGGGAAAAGGTGCCAGGACAGAAAGCAAATGTTATTTTTCTAGTGTTAACGGGGCCCCATCATTGGCACCTGAGAGCCCAGGGCTACCACCTTTTCCCTGGGCGCAAATGTCGACGGTGCGTGCCACTTGCGGGTCCGGGGAAGTGCCATTTTTCAGCCCAGAATTCCAGACGGACGAAGACACCTCCCAGGTAAAAGGTGTCAGGTCAGAAATCGAATTGGCCCTTTCTAGGGTCAATGGTGCCCCATCATTGGCACCTGAGAGTACAAGGCTTCCACATTTTCCGTGGGCGCAAACATCAACGGCACGTACCACTTTCTTGTCTGGGAAAGTGCCGTTTTTCAGCCCTCAATTCCAGACGGATGAAGACTCCTCACAGGGAAGAGGCTCCCAGGACGGAAAGCGATTGTTCCATTTCTAGGGTTAATCGGGCCCCATCACTGGCACCTTAAAGCCCAAGGTTGCCTCCTATACCCTGGGCGCAAAGCTCGACCATGCGTGCTACGTGAGTGTCCGGGAAATTGCCCTTTCTCATTCCAGAATTCCAGACCGATGAAGATTCCTCCCTGGGAAAAGGTGTCAGGACAGAAAGCGATTGTTCCTTTTCTAGGGTTAATGGGGCTCCATCATTGACACCTGAGAGCCGAAGGCTGCAACCTTTTCCCTGAGCGCAAAGCTCGATGGTTCCTGCCACTTGAGGGTAAAGGAATGTGCTGTTTCTCATCGCAGAATTCCAGGCCGATGGAGATTTCTCCCAGGGAAAAGGTGCCAGGGCGGAAAGCAATTGTGCCTTTTCTAGGGTTAATGGGGCCCCAAAATTGACACCTGAGAGCCCAAGACTGCCACCTTTACCCTGGGCGCAAAGCTCGACGGAGCCTTCCACGTGCGGGTCCAGGAAAGTGCCGATTGTCAGACCAGAATTCCAAACCGATGAAGATTCCTCCCTGGGAAAAGGTGCCAGGACAGAAAGCCATTGTGCCTTTTGTAGGGGTAATGGGGCACCATCATTGGCAGCTGAGAGCCCAAGGCTGCCCCCTTTTCCCTGGGCGCAAAGCTCGACGGTGCGTACCTTGTGCGGGTTTGGGGCAGTGCCATTTTTGAACCCAGATTTCCAGACGGATGAAGATTCCTCCCTGGGAAAAGGTGCTAGGACAGAAAGCAAGTGTTATTTTTCTAGTGTTAACGGGGCCCCATCTTTGGCACCTGAGAGCCCAAGGCTGCCACCTTTTGCCTAGGCGCAAAGCTCTGCGGCGCGTGCCACTTGCAAGTCCGGGATTGTGCCGTTTCTCATCCCAGAATTTCAGGCCAGCGAAGATTTCTCCCTGGGAAAAGGTGTCAGGACAGAAAGCAATTGTGCCTTTTCTAGGGTTAATGGGGCCCCAAAATTGGCAGCTGAGAGCCCAGGTCTGCCACCTTTTTCCTGGGCGCAATGCTCGACGGTGCGTTGCACTTGCGGGTCCGGGGAAGTGCCGTTTTTCAGCCCAGATATCCAGATGGACGAAAATTTCTCCCAGGAAAAAGGTGCCAGGACAGAAAGCGATTGTTTTTTATCTAGTGTTAACGGGGACCCATCATTGGCACCTGAGAGCCCAGAGCTGCCACATTTTCCCTGGGCGCAAAGCTATATGGTGCCTGCCACGTGCAGGTCAAAGAAAGAGCTTTCTTCAGCCCGGAATTCCAGACCGATGACGACTCCTCCCAGGGAAAAGGCTCCCAGGACAGAAAGCGATTGTTCCATTTCTAGTGTTAATGGAGGCCCGTCATTGGCATCTGAGAGCCAGAGGTTACCTCCTTTTCCCTGGGCGCAAAGCACAACAGTGTGAGCCACGTGCTGGTCCCAGAAAGTGCCATTTTACAGCCCAGAATTCCAGACCAATGAAGACTCCTCCCAGGGAAAAGGTGCCAGGACAGAAAACCATTGTGCCTTTTGTAAAGGTAATGGGGCCCCATCATTGGCACCTGAGAGCCCAAGACTGCCACCTTTTCCCTGGACGCAAAGCTCGATGGTGCGTTCCACTTGCGGGTCCAGGAAAGTGCCGATTCTCAGACCAGAATTCCAAACCGATGAAGATTCCTCCCTGGGAAAAGGTGCCAGGACAGAAAGCCATTGTGCCTTTTGTAGGGGTAATGGGGCACCATCATTGGCACCTGAGAGCCCAAGGCTGCCCCCTTTTCCCTGGGCGCAAAGCTCGACGGTGTGTACCTTGTGCGGGTTTGGGGCAGTGCCATTTTTGAACCCAGAATTCCACACGGACGAAGATTCCACCCTGGGAAAAGGTGCCAGGACAGAAAGCAAGTGTTATTTTTCTAGTGTTATGGGGCCCAATCCTTGACACCTGAGAGCCCAAGGCTGCCACCTTTTCCCTGGGCGCAAATGTCGATGGTGCGTGCCACTTTCTTGTCTGGGAAAGTGCCGTTTTTTAGCACAGAATTCTAGACGGATGAAGATTCCACCCAGGAAAAAGCTGCCATGACAGAAAGCGATTGTTCCATTTCTAGAGTTAATCGGGCCCCATCATTGGCACCTGAGAGCCCAAGTTTCCCTCCTTTAACCTGGATGCAAAGCTCGACAGTGCGTGCTACGTGAGGGTCCGGGAAATTGCCCTTTCTCATTCCAGAATTCCAGACCAATGAAGATTCCTCCCTGGCAAAAGGTGCGAGGACAGGAATCGATTTCTCCTTTTCTAGGAGTAATGGGGACCCATCATTGGCACCTGAGAGCCGAAGGCTGCAACCTTTTCCCTGAGTGCAAAGCTGGACGGTGCGTGCAAATTGCGGGTCCAGGAATGTGCTGTTTCTCATCCAAGAATTCCAAACCGATGAAGATTCCTCCCTGGGAAAAGGTGCCAGGACAGAAAGACATTGTGCCTTGTGTAGGGGTAATGGGGCACCATCATTGGCAGCTGAGAGCCCAAGGCTGCCCCCTTTTCCCTGGGCGCAAAGCTCGACAGTGTGTACCTTGTGCGGGTTTGTGGCAGTGCCATTTTTGAACCCAGATTTCCAGACGGACGAAGATTCCTCCCTGGGAAAAGGTGCCAGAACAGAAAGCAAGTGTTATTTTTCTAGTGTTAACCGGGCCCAATCATTGGCACCTGAGAGCCCAAGGCTGCCACCTTTTGCCTGGGCGCAAATGTCGACGGAGCGTGCCACTTGAGGGTCCGGGGAAGTGCCATTTTTCAGCCCAGAATTCCAGACGGACGAAGACACCTCCCAGGGAAAAGGTGCCAGGTCAGAAATCGAATTGTTCTTTTCTAGGGTCAATGGTGCCCCATCATTGGCACCTGAGAGTTCAAGGCTTCCAGCTTTTCCGTGGGCGCAAACATCAACGGCGCGTACCAATTTCTTGTCCGGGAAAGTGCCGTTTTTCAGCCCTGAATTCCAGACGGATGAAGACTCCTCACAGAGAAGAGGCTCCCAGGAAAGAAAGCGATTGTTCCATTTCTAGGGTTAATCGGGCTCCATCATTGGCACCTGAGAGCCCAAGGTTGCCTCCTATACCCTGGGCGCAAAGCTCGACCATGCGTGCTACGTGAGGGTCCGGGAAATTGCCCTTTCTCATTCCAGAATTCCAGACCAATGAAGATTCCTCCCTGGGAAAAGGTGTCAGGACAGAAAGCGATTGTTCCTTTTCTAGGGTTAATGGGGCTCCATCATTGACACCTGAGAGCCGAAGGCTGCAACCTTTTCCCTGAGCGCAAAGCTCGACGGTGCGTGCCACTTGCGGGTCCAGGAATGTGCTGTTTCTCATCCCAGAATTCGAGGCCGATGAAGATTTCTCCCTGGGAAAAGGTGCCTGGACAGAAAGCAATTGTGCCTTTTCTAGGGTTAATGGGGCCCCAAAATGGACACCTGAGAGCCCAAGGCGGCCACCTTTTCCCTGGGCGCAAAGCTCGATGGAGCGTGCCACTTGCGGGCCCAGGAAAGTGCCATTTTTCAGCCCAGAATTCAAGACCTATGAAGATTCCTCAGAGGGAAAAGGTACCAGGAGACAAAGCCATTGTGTATTTTGTAATGCTAATTGGGCCCCATCATTGGCACCTGAGAGCCCAAGGCTGCCACCTTTTCCCTGGGTGCAAAGCTCGACGGTGCATACCCTGTGCGGGTCCGGGAAAGGGCCGTTTTTCAGCCCAGAATTCCAGACGGAAGTCGATTCCTCTCTGGGAAAAGGTGTCAGGACAGAAAGCCATTGTGCCTTTTCTAGGGGTAATGGGACCTCATCTTTGGCACCTGAGAGCCCAAGGCTGCCACCTTTTCCCTGGGCGCAAATGTCGACGGCGCGTGCCACTTGCAAGTCCGGGAATGTGCCGTTTCTCATCCCAGAATTCCAGGCCAGCGAAGATTTCTCCCTGGGAAAAGGTGCCAGGACAGACAGCGATTGTGCCTTTTCTAGGGTTAATGGGGCCCCAAAATTGGCAGCTGAGAGCCCAAGGCTGCCACCTTTTCCCTGGGCGCAAAGCTCGACGGTACGTGCCACATGCGAGTAAGGGAAAGAGCCGTTTTCAGCCCAGAATTCCAGACGGACGAAAATTCCTCCCAGGGAAAAGGTGCCTGGACAGTAAGCGATTGTTCTTTTTCTAGGGGTAATGGGGCCCCATCATTGGCACCTGAGAGCCCAAGGCTGCCACCTTTACCCTGGGCGCAAAGCTAGATGGTGCCTGCACGTGCAGATCGGAGAAAGTGTTTTGTTCAGCCCAGGATTCCAGACGGATGACGACTCCTCCCAGGGAAAAGGCTCCCAGGACAGAAAGCCGTTGTGCTTTTTGTAAAGGTAATGGGGCCCCATCATTGGCACCTGAGAGCCCAAGACTGCCACCTTTTCCCTGGACGCAAAGCTCGATGGTGCGTTCCACTTGCGGGTCCAGGAAAGTGCCGATTCTCAGACCAGAATTCCAAACCGATGAAGATTCCTCCCTGGGAAAAGGTGCCAGGACAGAAAGCCATTCTGCCTTTTGTAGGGGTAATGGGGCACCATCATTGGCAGCTGAGAGCCCAAGGCTGCCCCCTTTTCCCTGGGAGCAAAGCTCGACGGTGTGTACCTTGTGCGGGTTTGGGGCAGTGCCATTTTTGAACCCAGATTTCCAGACGGACGAAGATTCCTCCCAGGGAAAAGGTGCCAGGACAGAAAGCAAGTGTTATTTTTCTAGTGTTAACGGGGCCCCATCATTGGCACCTGAGAGCCCAAGGCTGCCACCTTTTGCCTGGGCGCAAATGTCGACAGCGCGTGCCACTTGCGGGTCCGGGGAAGTGCCATTTTTCAGCCCAGAATTCCAGACGGATGAAGACACCTCCCAGGGAAAAGTGCCAGGTCAGAAATCGAATTGTCCTTTTCTAGGGTCAATGGTGCCCCATCATTGGCACCTGAGAGTTCAAGGCTGCCACCTTTTCCGTGGGCGCAAACATCAACGGCACGTACCACTTTCTTGTCTGGGAAAGTGCCGTTTTTCAGCCCTGAATTCCAGACGGATGAAGACTCCTCACAGGGAAGAGGCCCCCAGGAAAGAAAGCGATTGTTCCATTTCTAGGGTTAATCGGGCTCCATCATTGGCACCTGAGAGCCCAAGGTTGCCTCCTATACCCTGGGCACAAAGCTCGACCATGCGTGCTACGTGAGGGTCCGGGAAATTGCCCTTTCTCATTCCAGAATTCCAGACCGATGAAGATTCCTCCCTGGGAAAAGCTGTCAGGACAGAAAGCGATTGTTCCTTTTCTAGGGTTAATGGGGTTCCATCATTGACACCTGAGAGCTGAAGGCTGCAATCTTTTCCCTGAGCGCAAAGCTCGATGGTGCGTGCCACTTGCGGGTCCAGGAATGTGCTGTTTCTCATCCCAGAATTCGAGGCCGATGAAGATTTCTCCCAGGGAAAAGGTGCCAGGACAGAAAGCCATTGTGCTTTTTGTAAAGGTAATGGGGCCCCATCATTGGCACCTGAGAGCCCAAGGCTGCCACCTTTTCCCTGGACGCAAAGCTCGATGGTGCGTTCCACTTGCGGGTCCAGGAAAGTGCCGATTCTCAGACCAGAATTCCAAACTGATGAAGATTCCTCCCTGGGAAAAGGTGCCAGGACAGAAAGCGATTGTTATTTATCTAGTGTTAACGAGGACCCATCATTGGCACCTGAGAGCCCAAGGCTGTCACCTCTTCCCTGGGCGAAAAGCTAGATGGTGCCTGCCACGTGCAGGTCAGAGAAAGTGCTTTGTTCAGCCCAGGATTCCAGACGGCTGACGACTCCTCCCAGGGAAAGGGCTCCCAGGACAGAAAGCGATTGTTCCATTTCTAGTGTTAATGGGGGCCCGTCATTGGCATCTGAGAGCCAGAGATAGCCTCCTTTTCCCTGGGCGCAAAGCACGACAGTGCGTGCCACGTGCTGGTCCCAGAAGGTGCCATTTTACAGCCCAGAATTCCAGACCAATGAAGACTCTTCCCAGGGAAAAGGTGCCAGGACAGAAAGCCATTGTGCTTTTTGTAAAGGTAATGGGGTCCCATCATTGGCACCTGAGAACCCAAGACTGCCACCTTTTCCCTGGACGCAAAGCTCGATGGTGCGTTCCACTTGCGGGTCCAGGAAAGTGCCGATTCTCAGACCAGAATTCCAAACCGATGAAGATTCCTCCCTGGGAAAAGGTGCCAGGACAGAAAACCATTGTGCCTTTTGTAGGGGTAATGGGGCACCATCATTGGCAGCTGAGAGCCCAAGGCTGCCCCCTTTTCCCTGGGCGCAAAGCTCGACGGTGTGTACCTTGTGCGGGTTTCGTGCAGTGCCATTTTTGAACCCAGATTTCCAGATGGACGAAGATTCCTCCCTGGGAAAAGGTGCCAGGACAGAAAGCAAGTGTTATTTTTCTAGTGTTAACGGGGCCCCATCATTGGCACCTGAGAGCCCAAGGCTGCCACCTTTTGCCTGGGCGCAAATGTCGACGGCGCGTGCCACTTGCGGGTCCGGGGAAGTGCCATTTTTCAGCCCAGAATTCCAGACGGACCAAGACACCTCCCAGGGAAAAGGTGCCAGGTCAGAAATCAAATTGTCCTTTTCTAGGGTCAATGGTGCCCCATCATTGGCACCTGAGAGCCCAAGGCTGTCACCTCTTCCCTGGGCGCAAAGCTAGATGGTGCCTGCCACGTGCAGGTCAGAGAAAGTGCTTTGTTCAGCCCAGGATTCCAGACGGATGACGACTCCTCCCAGGAAAAGGGCTCCCAGGACAGAAAGCGATTGTTCTATTTCTAGTGTTAATGGGGGCCCGTCATTGGCATCTCAGGGCCAGAGATAGCCTCCTTTTCCCTGGGCGCAAAGCACGACAGTGCGTGCCACGTGCTGGTCCCAGAAAGTGCCATTTTACAGCCCAGAATTCCAGACCAATGAAGACTCCTCCCAGGGAAAAGGTGCCAGGACAGAAAGCCATTGTGCTTTTTGTAAAGGTAATGGGGTCCCATCATTGGCACCTGAGAACCCAAGACTGCCACCTTTTCCCTGGACGCAAAGCTCGGTGGTGCGTTCCACTTGTGGGTCCAGGAAAGTGCCGATTCTCAGACCAGAATTCCAAACCGATGAAGATTCCTCCCTGGGAAAAGGTGTCAGGACAGAAAGCCATTGTGCCTTTTGTAGGGGTAATGGGGCACGATCACTGGCAGCTGAGAGCCCAAGGCTGCCGCCTTTTCCCTGAGCGCAAAGAACGACAGTGCGTGCCACTTGCGGGTCCAGGAATGTGCTGTTTCTCATCCCAGCATTCGAGGCCGATGAAGATTTCTCCCAGGGAAAAGGTGCCAGGACAGAAAGCCATTGTGCTTTTTGTAAAGGTAATGGGGCCCCATCATTGGCACCTGAGAGCCCAACTCTGCCACCTTTTCCCTGGACGCAAAGCTCGATGGTGCGTTCCACTTGCGGGTCCAGGAAAATGCCGATTCTCAGACCAGAATTCCAAACTGATGAAGATTCCTCCCTGGGAAAAGGTGCCAGGACAGAAAGCGATTGTTATTTATCTAGTGTTAACGAGGACCCATCATTGGCACCTGAGAGCCCAAGGCTGTCACCTCTTCCCTGGGCGAAAAGCTAGATGGTGCCTGCCACGTGCAGGTCAGAGAAAGTGCTTTGTTCAGCCCAGGATTCCAGACGGCTGACGACTCCTCCCAGGGAAAGGGCTCCCAGGACAGAAAGCGATTGTTCCATTTCTAGTGTTAATGGGGGCCCGTCATTGGCATCTGAGAGCCAGAGATAGCCTCCTTTTCCCTGGGCGCAAAGCACGACAGTGCGTGCCACGTGCTGGTCCCAGAAGGTGCCATTTTACAGCCCAGAATTCCAGACCAATGAAGACTCTTCCCAGGGAAAAGGTGCCAGGACAGAAAGCCATTGTGCTTTTTGTAAAGGTAATGGGGTCCCATCATTGGCACCTGAGAACCCAAGACTGCCACCTTTTCCCTGGACGCAAAGCTCGATGGTGCGTTCCACTTGCGGGTCCAGGAAAGTGCCGATTCTCAGACCAGAATTCCAAACCGATGAAGATTCCTCCCTGGGAAAAGGTGCCAGGACAGAAAACCATTGTGCCTTTTGTAGGGGTAATGGGGCACCATCATTGGCAGCTGAGAGCCCAAGGCTGCCCCCTTTTCCCTGGGCGCAAAGCTCGACGGTGTGTACCTTGTGCGGGTTTCGGGCAGTGCCATTTTTGAACCCAGATTTCCAGATGGACGAAGATTCCTCCCTGGGAAAAGGTGCCAGGACAGAAAGCAAGTGTTATTTTTCTAGTGTTAACGGGGCCCCATCATTGGCACCTGAGAGCCCAAGGCTGCCACCTTTTGCCTGGGCGCAAATGTCGACGGCGCGTGCCACTTGCGGGTCCGGGAAAGTGCCATTTTTCAGCCCAGAATTCCAGACGGACCAAGCCACCTCCCAGGGAAAATGTGCCAGGTCAGAAATCGAATTGTCCTTTTCTAGGGTCAATGGTGCCCCATCATTGGCACCTGAGAGTTCAAGGCTGCCACCTTTTCCGTGGGCGCAAACATCAACGGCGCATACCACTTTCTTGTCCGGGAAAGTGCCGTTTTTCAGCCCTGAATTCCAGACGGATGAAGACTCCTCACAGGGAAGAGGCTCCCAGGAAAGAAAGCGATTGTTCCATTTCTAGGGTTAATCGGACTCCATCATTGACACCTGAGAGCCGAAGGCTGCAATCTTTTCCCTGAGCGCAAAGCTCGACCATGCGTGATACGTGAGGGTCCGGGAAATTTGCGTTTCTCATTCCAGAATTCCAGACCGATGAAGATTCCTCCCTGGGAAAAGGTGTCAGGACAGAAAGCCATTGTGCTTTTTGTAAAGGTAGTGGTGCCCCATCATTGGCACCTGAGAGCCCAAGACTGCCACCTTTTCCCTGGACGCAAAGCTCAATGGTGCGTTCCACTTGCGGGTCCAGGAAAGTGCCGATTCTCAGAGCAGAATTCAAAACCGATGAAGATTCCTCCCTGGGAAAAGGTGCCTGGACAGAAAGCAATTGTGCACTTTTCTAGGGTTAATGGGGCCCCAAAATTGACACCTGAGAGCCCAAGGCTGCCACCTTTTCCCTGGGCGCAAAGCTCGACGGAGCCTTCCACGTGCGGGTCCGGGAAAGTGCCATTTTTCAGCCCAGAATTCCAGACCTATGGAGATTCCTCAGAGGGAAAAGGTACCAGGAGGCAAAGCCATTGTGTATTTTGTAATGCTAATTGGGCCCCATCATTGGCACCTGAGAGCCCAAGGCTGCCACCTTTTCCCTGGGTGCAAAGCTCGACGGTGCATACCCTGTGCGGGTCCGGGAAAGGGCCGTTTTTCAGCCCAGAATTCCAGACGGAAGTCGATTCCTCTCTGGGAAAAGGTGTCAGGACAGAAAGCCATTGTGCCTTTTCTAGGGGTAATGGGACCTCATCTTTGGCACCTGAGAGCCCAAGGCTGCCACCTTTTCCCTGGGCGCAAAGCTAGATGGTGCCAGCCACGTGCAGGTCAGAGAAAGACCTTTGTTCAGCCCAGAATTCCAGACGGATGACGACTCCTCCCAGGGAAAAGGCTCCCAGGACAGAAAGCGATTGTTCCATTTCTAGTGTTAATGGGGGCCCGTCATTGGCATCTGAGAGCCAGAGGTTGCCTCCTTTTCCCTGGACTCAAAGCACGACAGTGCGTGCCACGTGCTGGTCCCAGAAAGTGCCATTTTACAGCCCAGAATTCCAGACCAATGAAGACTCCTTCCAGGGAAAAGGTGCCAGGACAGAAAGCCATTGTGCTTTTTGTAAAGGTAATGGGGCCCCATCATTGGCACCTGAGAGCTCAAGACTGCCACCTTTTCCCTGGACGCAAAGCTCGATGGTGCGTTCCACTTGCGGGTCCAGGAAAGTGCAGATTCTCAGAGCAGAATTCCAAACCAATGAAGATTCCTCCCTGGGAAAAGGTGCCAGGACAGAAAACCATTGTGCCTTTTGTAGGGGTAATGGGGCACCATCATTGGCAGCTGAGAGCCCAAGGTTGCCCCCTTTTCCCTGGGCGCAAAGCTCGACGGTGTGTACCTTGTGCGGGTTTGGGGCAGTGCCATTTTTGAACCCAGATTTCCAGACGGACGAAGATTCCTCCCTGGGAAAAGGTGCCAGGACAGAAAGCAAGTGTTATTTTTCTAGTGTTTACGGGGCCCCATCATTGGCACCTGAGAGCCCAAGGCTGCCACCTTTTGCCTGGGCGCAAATGTCGATGGCGCGTGCCACTTGCGGGTCCGGGGAAGTGCCATTTTTCAGCCCAGAATTCCAGACGGACGAAGACATCTCCCAGGGAAAAGGTGCCAGGTCAGAAATCGAATTGTCCTTTTCTAGGGTCAATGCTGCCCGATCATTGGCACCTGAGAGTTCAAGGCTGCCACCTTTTCCGAGGGCGCAAACATCAACGGCGCATACCACTTTCTTGTCCGGGAAAGTGCCGTTTTTCAGCCCTGAATTCCAGACGGATGAAGACTCCTCACAGGGAAGAGGCTCCCAGGAAAGAAAGCGATTATTCCATTTCTAGGGTTAATCGGGCTCCATCATTGGCACCTGAGAGCCCAAGGTTGCCTCCTATACCCTGGGCGCAAAGCTCGACCATGCGTGATACGTGAGGGTCCGGGAAATTGCCGTTTCTCATTCCAGAATTCCAGACCGATGAAGATTCCTCCCTGGGAAAAGGTGTCAGGACAGAAAGCCATTGTTCCTTTTCTAGGGTTAATGGGGCTCCATCATCGACACCTGAGAGCCCAAGGCTGCAACCTTTTCCCTGAGCGCAAAGCTCAACGGTGCGTGCCACTTGCGGGTCCAGGAATGTGCTGTTTCTCATCCCAGAATTCGAGGCCGCTGAAGATTTCTCCCAGGGAAAGGTGCCAGGGCAGAAAGCAATTGTGCCTCTTCTAGGGTTAATGGGGCCCCAAAATTGACACCTGAGAGCCCAAGGCTGCCACCTTTTCCCTGGGCACAAAGCTCGACGGTGCATACCCTGTGCGGGTCCGGGAAAGGGCCGTTTTTCAGCCCAGAATTCCAGACGGAAGTCGATTCCTCTCTGGGAAAAGGTGTCAGGACAGAAAGCTGTTGTGTCTTTTCTAGGGTTAATGGGACCTCATCATTGGCACCTGTGAGCCCAAGGCTGCCACCTTTTCCCTGGGCGCAAATGTCGACGGCGCGTGCCACTTGCAAGTCCGGGAATGTGCCGTTTCTCATGCCAGAATTCAAGGCCAGCGAAGACTCCTCCCTGGGAAAAGGTGCCAGGACAGAAAGCGATTGTTCTTTTTCTAGGGGTAATGAGGCCCCATCATTGGCAGCTGAGAGCCCAGGGCTGCCACCTTTTCACTGGGCGCAAAGCTCGACGGTGCGTTCCGCTTGCAGGTCCGGGAAAGTGCCGTTTTTCAGTCCAGAATTCCAGACGGACGAAAATTCCTCCCTGGGAAAAGGTGCCAGGACAGAAAGCGATTGTTATTTATCTAGTGTTAACGAGGACCCATCATTGGCACCTGAGAGCCCAAGGCTGTCACCACTTCCCTGGGCGCAAAGCTACATGGTGCCTGCCAAGTGCAGGTCAGAGAATGTGCTTTGTTCAGCCCAGGATTCCAGACGGATGACGACTCCTCCCAGGGAAAGGGCTCCCAGGACAGAAAGCGATTGTTCTATTTCTAGTGTTAATGGGGGCCCGTCATTGGCATCTGAGAGCCAGAGGTTGCCTCCTTTTCCCTGGGCGCAAAGCACGACAGTGCGTGCCACGTGCTGGTCCCAGAAAGTGCCATTTTACAGCCCAGAATTCCAGACCAATGAAGACTCCTCCCAGGGAAAAGATGCCAGGACAGAAAGCCATTGTGCTTTTTGTAAAGGTAATGGGGCCCCATCATTGGCACCTGAGAGCCCAAGACTGCCACCTTTTCCCTGGACGCAAAACTCGATGGTGCGTTCCACTTGCGGGTCCAGGAAAGTGCCGATTCTCAGACCCAAATTCCAAACTGATGAAGATTCCTCCCTGGGAAAAGGTGCCAGGACAGAAAGCCCATGTGTCTTTTGTAGAGGTAATGGGGCACCATCATTGGCAGCTGAGAGCCCAAGGCTGCCCCCTTTTCCCTGGGCGCAAAGCTCGACGGTGTGTACCTTGTGCGGGTTTCGGGCAGTGCCATTTTTGAACCCAGATTTCCAGATGGACGAAGATTCCTCCCTGGGAAAAGGTGCCAGGACAGAAAGCAAGTGTTATTTTTCTAGTGTTAACGGGGCCCCATCATTGGCACCTGAGAGCCCAAGGCTGCCACCTTTTGCCTGGGCGCAAATGTCGACGGCGCGTGCCACTTGCGGGTCCGGGGAAGTGCCATTTTTCAGCCCAGAATTCCAGACGGACCAAGCCACCTCCCAGGGAAAAGGTGCCAGGTCAGAAATCGAATTGTCCTTTTCTAGGGTCAATGGTGCCCCATCAT
This sequence comes from Pithys albifrons albifrons, assembly GCF_047495875.1. Taxonomy (NCBI): domain Eukaryota; kingdom Metazoa; phylum Chordata; class Aves; order Passeriformes; family Thamnophilidae; genus Pithys; species Pithys albifrons. The sequence continues at coordinate 14,228,418 of NC_092476.1, read as the reverse complement.
TGGCACCTGAGAGTTCAAGGCTGCCACCTTTTCCGTGGGCGCAAACATCAACGGCGCATACCACTTTCTTGTCCGGGAAAGTGCCGTTTTTCAGCCCTGAATTCCAGACGGATGAAGACTCCTCACAGGGAAGAGGCTCCCAGGAAAGAAAGCGATTGTTCCATTTCTAGGGTTAATCGGGCTCCATCATTGACACCTGAGAGCCGAAGGCTGCAATCTTTTCCCTGAGCGCAAAGCTCGACCATGCGTGATACGTGAGGGTCCGGGAAATTTGCGTTTCTCATTCCAGAATTCCAGACCGATGAAGATTCCTCCCTGGGAAAAGGTGTCAGGACAGAAAGCCATTGTGCTTTTTGTAAAGGTAGTGGGGCCCCATCATTGGCACCTGAGAGCCCAAGACTGCCACCTTTTCCCTGGACGCAAAGCTCAATGGTGCGTTCCACTTGCGGGTCCAGGAAAGTGCCGATTCTCAGAGCAGAATTCAAAACCGATGAAGATTCCTCCCTGGGAAAAGGTGCCTGGACAGAAAGCAATTGTACACTTTTCTAGGGTTAATGGGGCCCCAAAATTGACACCTGAGAGCCCAAGGCTGCCACCTTTTCCCTGGGCGCAAAGCTCGACGGAGCCTTCCACGTGCGGGTCCGGGAAAGTGCCATTTTTCAGCCCAGAATTCCAGACCTATGGAGATTCCTCAGAGGGAAAAGGTACCAGGAGGCAAAGCCATTCTGTATTTTGTAATGCTAATTGGGCCCCATCATTGGCACCTGAGAGCCCAAGGCTGCCACCTTTTCCCTGGGTGCAAAGCTCGACGGTGCATACCCTGTGCGGGTCCGGGAAAGGGCCGTTTTTCAGCCCAGAATTCCAGACGGAAGTCGATTCCTCTCTGGGAAAAGGTGTCAGGACAGAAAGCCATTGTGCCTTTTCTAGGGGTAATGGGACCTCATCTTTGGCACCTGAGAGCCCAAGGCTGCCACCTTTTCCCTGGGCGCAAAGCTAGATGGTGCCAGCCACGTGCAGGTCAGAGAAAGACCTTTGTTCAGCCCAGAATTCCAGACGGATGACGACTCCTCCCAGGGAAAAGGCTCCCAGGACAGAAAGCGATTGTTCCATTTCTAGTGTTAATGGGGGCCCGTCATTGGCATCTGAGAGCCAGAGGTTGCCTCCTTTTCCCTGGACTCAGAGCACGACAGTGCGTGCCACGTGCTGGTCCCAGAAAGTGCCATTTTACAGCCCAGAATTCCAGACCAATGAAGACTCCTTCCAGGGAAAAGGTGCCAGGACAGAAAGCCATTGTGCTTTTTGTAAAGGTAATGGGGCCCCATCATTGGCACCTGAGAGCTCAAGACTGCCACCTTTTCCCTGGACGCAAAGCTCGATGGTGCGTTCCACTTGCGGGTCCAGGAAAGTGCAGATTCTCAGAGCAGAATTCCAAACCGATGAAGATTCCTCCCTGGGAAAAGGTGCCAGGACAGAAAACCATTGTGCCTTTTGTAGGGGTAATGGGGCACCATCATTGGCAGCTGAGAGCCCAAGGTTGCCCCCTTTTCCCTGGGCGCAAAGCTCGACGGTGTGTACCTTGTGCGGGTTTCGGGCAGTGCCATTTTTGAACCCAGATTTCCAGACGGACGAAGATTCCTCCCTGGGAAAAGGTGCCAGGACAGAAAGCAAGTGTTATTTTTCTAGTGTTTACGGGGCCCCATCATTGGCACCTGAGAGCCCAAGGCTGCCACCTTTTGCCTGGGCGCAAATGTCGACGGCGCGTGCCACTTGCGGGTCCGGGGAAGTGCCATTTTTCAGCCCAGAATTCCAGACGGACGAAGACATCTCCCAGGGAAAAGGTGCCAGGTCAGAAATCGAATTGTCCTTTTCTAGGGTCAATGCTGCCCGATCATTGGCACCTGAGAGTTCAAGGCTGCCACCTTTTCCGTGGGCGCAAACATCAACGGCGCATACCACTTTCTTGTCCGGGAAAGTGCCGTTTTTCAGCCCTGAATTCCAGACGGATGAAGACTCCTCACAGGGAAGAGGCTCCCAGGAAAGAAAGCGATTGTTCCATTTCTAGGGTTAATCGGGCTCCATCATTGGCACCTGAGAGCCCAAGGTTGCCTCCTATACCCTGGGCGCAAAGCTCGACCATGCGTGATACGTGAGGGTCCGGGAAATTGCCGTTTCTCATTCCAGAATTCCAGACCGATGAAGATTCCTCCCTGGGAAAAGGTGTCAGGACAGAAAGCCATTGTTCCTTTTCTAGGGTTAATGGGGCTCCATCATTGACACCTGAGAGCCCAAGGCTGCAACCTTTTCCCTGAGCGCAAAGCTCAACGGTGCGTGCCACTTGCGGGTCCAGGAATGTGCTGTTTCTCATCCCAGAATTCGAGGCCGATGAAGATTTCTCCCAGGGAAAAGGTGCCAGGGCAGAAAGCAATTGTGCCTCTTCTAGGGTTAATGGGGCCCCAAAATTGACACCTGAGAGCCCAAGGCTGCCACCTTTTCCCTGGGCGCAAAGCTCGACGGTGCATACCCTGTGCGGGTCCGGGAAAGGGCCGTTTTTCAGCCCAGAATTCCAGACGGAAGTCGATTCCTCTCTGGGAAAAGGTGTCAGGACAGAAAGCTGTTGTGCCTTTTCTAGGGTTAATGGGACCTCATCTTTGGCACCTGAGAGCCCAAGGCTGCCACCTTTTCCCTGGGCGCAAATGTCGACGGCGCGTGCCACTTGCAAGTCCGGGAATGTGCCGTTTCTCATGCCAGAATTCAAGGCCAGCGAAGACTCCTCCCTGGGAAAAGGTGCCAGGACAGAAAGCGATTGTTCTTTTTCTAGGGGTAATGAGGCCCCATCATTGGCAGCTGAGAGCCCAGGGCTGCCACCTTTTCACTGGGCGCAAAGCTCGACGGTGCGTTCCGCTTGCAGGTCCGGGAAAGTGCCGTTTTTCAGTCCAGAATTCCAGACGGACGAAAATTCCTCCCTGGGAAAAGGTGCCAGGACAGAAAGCGATTGTTATTTATCTAGTGTTAACGAGGACCCATCATTGGCACCTGAGAGCCCAAGGCTGTCACCACTTCCCTGGGCGCAAAGCTACATGGTGCCTGCCAAGTGCAGGTCAGAGAATGTGCTTTGTTCAGCCCAGGATTCCAGACGGATGACGACTCCTCCCAGGGAAAGGGTTCCCAGGACAGAAAGCGATTGTTCCATTTCTAGTGTTAATGGGGGCCCGTCATTGGCATCTGAGAGCCAGAGGTTGCCTCCTTTTCCCTGGGCGCAAAGCACGACAGTGCGTGCCACGTGCTGGTCCCAGAAAGTGCCATTTTACAGCCCAGAATTCCAGACCAATGAAGACTCCTCCCAGGGAAAAGGTGCCAGGACAGAAAGCCATTGTGCTTTTTGTAAAGGTAATGGGGCCCCATCATTGGCACCTGAGAGCCCAAGACTGCCACCTTTTCCCTGGACGCAAAACTCGATGGTGCGTTCCACTTGCGGGTCCAGGAAAGTGCCGATTCTCAGACCCAAATTCCAAACTGATGAAGATTCCTCCCTGGGAAAAGGTGCCAGGACAGAAAGCCCATGTGCCTTTTGTAGGGGTAATGGGGCACCATCATTGGCAGCTGAGAGCCCAAGGCTGCCCCCTTTTCCCTGGGCGTAGAGCTCGACGGTGTGTACCTTGTGCAGGTTTGGAGCAGTGCCGTTTTTGAACCCAGATTTCCAGACGGACGAAGATTCCTCCCTGGGAAAAGGTGCCAGGACAGAAAGCAAGTGTTATTTTTCTAGTGTTAATCGGGCCCCATCATTGGCACCTGAGAGCCCAAGGCTACCACCTTTTGCCTGGGCGCAAATGTCGACGGCGCATGCCACTTGCGGATCCGGGGAAGTGCCACTTTTCAGCCCAGAATTCCAGACGGACGAAGACACCTCCCAGGGAAAAGGTGCCAGGTCAGAAATCGAATTGTCCTTTTCTAGGATCAATGGTGCCCCATCATTGGCACCTGAGAGTTCAAGGCTGCCACCTTTTCCGTGGGTGCAAACATCAACGGCGCGTACCACTTTCTTGTCCGGGAAAGTGCCGTTTTTCAGCCCTCAATTCCAGACGGATGAAGACTCCTCACAGGGAAGAGGCTCCCAGGACAGAAAGCGATTGTTCCATTTCTAGGGTTAATCAGGCTCCATCATTGACACCTGAGAGCCCAAGGTTGCCTCCTATACCCTGGGCGCAAAGCTCGACCATGCGTGCTACGTGAGGGTCCGGGAAATTGCCGTTTCTCATTCCAGAATTCCAGACCAATGAAGATTCCTCCCTGGAAAAAGGTGTCAGGACAGAAAGCGATTGTTCCTTTTCTAGGGTTAGTGGGGCTCCATCATTGACACTTGAGGGCCGAAGGCTGCAACCTTTTCCCTGAGTGCAAAGCTTGACGGTGCGTGCCACTTGCAGGTCCAGGAATGTGCTGTTTCTCATCCCAGAATTCGAGGCAGATGAAGATTTCTCCCAGGGAAAAGGTGCCAGGACAGAAAGCAATTGTGCCTTTTCTAGGGTTAATGGGGCCCCAAAATTGGCACCTGAGAGCCCAAGGCTTCCACCTTTTCCCTGGGCGCAAAGCTCGACGGAGCATTCCACGTGCGTGTCCGGGAAAGTGTCATTTTTCAGCCCAGAATTCCAGACCTATGAAGATTCCTCAGAGGGAAAAGGTACCAGGAGACAAAGCCATTGTGTATTTTGTAATGCTAATTGGGCCCCATCATTGGCACCTGTGAGCCCAAGGCTGCCACCTTTTCCCTGGGTGCAAAGCTCGACGGTGCATACCCTGTGCGGGTCCGGGAAAGGGCCGTTTTTCAGCCCAGAATTCCAGACAGAAGTCGATTCCTCTCTGGGAAAAGGTGTCAGGACAGAAAGCCATTGTGCCTTTTGTAAGGGTAATGGGGCCGCATCATTGGCACCTGAGAGCCCGAGGCTGCCCCCTTTTCCCTGGGCGCAAAGCTCGTCGGTGTGTACCTTGTGCGGGTTTGGGGTAGTGCCATTTTTGAACCCAGATTTCCAGATGGACGAAGATTCCTCCCTGGGAAAAGGTGCCAGGACAGAAAGCAAGTGTTATTTTTCTAGTGTTAACGGGGCCCCATCCCTGGCACCTGAGAGCCCAAGGCTGCCACCTTTTGCCTGGGCACAAATGTCGACGGCGCGTGCCACTTGCGGGTCCGGGGAAGTGCCATTTTTCAGCCCAGAATTCCAGATGGACGAAGACACCTCCCAGGGAAAAGGTGCCAGGTCAGAAATCGAATTGTCCTTTTCTAGGGTCAATGGTGCTCCATCATTGGCACCTCAGAGTTCAAGGCTGCCACCTTTTCCGTGGGCGCAAACATCAACGGCGCGTACCTCTTTCTTGTCTGCGAAAGTGCCGTTTATCAGCCCTGAATTCCAGACGGATGAAGACTCCTCACAGGGAAGAGGCTCCCAGGAAAGAAAGCGATTGTTCCATTTCTAGGGTTAATCGGGCCCCATCATTGGCACCTGAGAGCCCAAGGTTGCCTCCTATACCCTGGGCGCAAGGCTAGATGGTGCCTGCCACGTGCAGGTCAGAGAAAGTGCTTTGCTCAGCCCAGGATTCCAGACGGATGACGACTCCTCCCGGGGAAAGGGCTCCCAGGACAGAAAGCGATTGTTCCATTTCTAGTGTTAATGGGGGCCCGTCATTGGCATCTGAGAGCCAGAGGTTGCCTCCTTTTCCCTGGGCGCAAAGCACGACAGTGTGTGCCACGTGCTGGTCCCAGAAAGTGCCATTTTACGGCCCAGAATTCCAGACCGATGAAGACTCCTCCCAGGGAAAAGGTGCCAGGACAGAAAGCCATTGTGCTTTTTGTAAAGGTAATGGGGCTCCATCATTGACACCTGAGAGCCCAAGACTGCCACCTTTTCCCTGGGCGCAAAGCTCGACGGTGTGTACCTTGTGCGGGTTTGGGGCAGTGCCATTTCTGAACCCAGATTTCCAGATGGGCGAAGATTCCTCACTGGGAAAAGGTGCCAGGACAGAAAGCAAGTGTTATTTTTCTAGTGTTAACGGGGCCCCATCCCTGGCACCTGAGAGCCCAAGGCTGCCACCTTTTGCCTGGGCACAAATGTCGACGGCGCGTGCCACGTGCTGGTCCCAGAAAGTGCCATTTTTCAGCCCAGAATTCCAGACGGACGAAGACACCTCCCAGGGAAAAGGTGCCAGGTCAGAAATCGAATTGTCCTTTTCTAGGGTCAATGGTGCCCCATCATTGGCACCTGAGAGTTCAAGGCTGCCACCTTTTCCGTGGGCGCAAACATCAACGGCGCGTCCCACTTTCTTGTCCGGGAAAGTGACGTTTTTCAGCCAAGGATTCCAGATGGATGAAGACTCCTCACAGGGAAGAGGCTCCCAGGACAGAAAGCGATTGTTCCATTTCTAGGGTTAATCGGGCCCCATCATTGGCACCTGAGAGCCCAAGGTTGCCTCCTATACCCTGGGCGCAAAGCTCGACCATGCGTGCTACGTGAGGGTCCGGGAAATTGCCGTTTCTCATTCCAGAATTCCAGACCGATGAAGATTCCTCCCTGGGAAAAGCTGTCAGGACAGAAAGCGAGTGTTCATTTTCTAGGGCTAATGGGGCTCCATCATTGACACTTGAGGGCCGAAGGCTGCAACCTTTTCCCTGAGCGCAAAGCTCAACGGTGTGTGCCACTTGCGGGTCCAGGAATGTGCTGTTTCTCATCCCAGAATTCGAGGCCGATGAAGATTTCTCCCAGGGAAAAGGTGCCAGGGCAGAAAGCAATTGTGCCTTTTCTAGGGTTAATGGGGCCCCAAAATTGACAAATGAGAGCCCAAGGCTGCCACCTTTTCCCTGGGCGCAAAGCTCGACGGAGCCTTCCACGTGCGGGTCCGTGAAAGTGCCATTTTTCAGCCCAGAATTCCAGACCTATGAAGATTCCTCAGAGGCAAAAGGTACCAGGAGACAAAGCCATTGTGTGTTTTGTAATGCTAATTGGGCCCCATCATTGGCACCTGAGAGCCCAAGGCTGCCACCTTTTCCCTGGGTGCAAAGCTCGACGGTGCATACCCTGTGCGGGTCCGGGAAAGGGCCGCTTTCCAGCCCAGAATTCCAGACGGAAGTCGATTCCTCTCTGGGAAAAGGTGTCAGGACAGAAAGCCATTGTGCCTTTTCTAGGGGTAATGGGGCCTCATCTTTGGCACCTGAGAGCCCAAGGCTGCCACCTTTTCCCTGGGCGCAAATGTCGACGGCGCGTGCCACTTGCAAGTCGGGGAATGTGCCGCTTCTCATCCCAGAATTCCAGGCCAGCGAAGATTTCTCCCTGGGAAAAGGTGCCAGGACAGAAAGCGATTGTGCCTTTTCTAGGGTTAATGGGGCCCCAAAATTGGCAGCTGAGAGCCCAGGGCTGCCACCTTTTGCCTGGGCGCAAAGCTCGACGGTGCGTTCCGCTTGCAGGTCCGGGAAAGTGCCGTTTTTCAGTCCAGAATTCCAGACGGACGAAAATTCCTCCCTGGGAAAAGGTGCCAGGACAGAAAGCGATTGTATTTATCTAGTGTTAACGAGGACCCATCATTGGCACCTGAGAGCCCAAGGCTGTCACCACTTCCCTGGGCGCAAAGCTACATGGTGCCTGCCAAGTGCAGGTCAGAGAATGTGCTTTGTTCAGCCCAGGATTCCAGACGGATGACGACTCCTCCCAGGGAAAGGGCTCCCAGGACAGAAAGCGATTGTTCTATTTCTAGTGTTAATGGGGGCCCGTCATTGGCATCTGAGAGCCAGAGGTTGCCTCCTTTTCCCTGGGCGCAAAGCACGACAGTGCGTGCCACGTGCTGGTCCCAGAAAGTGCCATTTTACAGCCCAGAATTCCAGACCAATGAAGACTCCTCCCAGGGAAAAGGTGCCAGGACAGAAAGCCATTGTGCTTTTTGTAAAGGTAATGGGGCCCCATCATTGTCATCTGAGAGCCCAAGACTGCCACCTTTTCCCTGGACGCAAAAATCGGTGGTGTGTTCCACTTGCGGGTCCAGGAAAGTGCCGATTCTCAGAGCAGAATTCCAAACCAATGAAGATTCCTCCCTGGGAAAAGGTGCCAGGACAGAAAGACATTGTGCCTTGTGTAGGGGTAATGGGGCACCATCATTGGCAGCTGAGAGCCCAAGGCTGCCCCCTTTTCCCTGGGCGCAAAGCTCGACAGTGTGTACCTTGTGCGGGTTTGTGGCAGTGCCATTTTTGAACCCAGATTTCCAGACGGACGAAGATTCCTCCCTGGGAAAAGGTGCCAGAACAGAAAGCAAGTGTTATTTTTCTAGTGTTAACCGGGCCCAATCATTGGCACCTGAGAGCCCAAGGCTGCCACCTTTTGCCTGGGCGCAAATGTCGACGGAGCGTGCCACTTGAGGGTCCGGGGAAGTGCCATTTTTCAGCCCAGAATTCCAGACGGACGAAGACACCTCCCAGGGAAAAGGTGCCAGGTCAGAAATCGAATTGTTCTTTTCTAGGGTCAATGGCGCCCCATCATTGGCACCTGAGAGTTCAAGGCTTCCAGCTTTTCCGTGGGCGCAAACATGAACGGCGCGTACCAATTTCTTGTCCGGGAAAGTGCCGTTTTTCAGCCCTGAATTCCAGACGGATGAAGACTCCTCACAGAGAAGAGGCTCCCAGGAAAGAAAGCGATTGTTCCATTTCTAGGGTTAATCGGGCTCCATCATTGGCACCTGAGAGCCCAAGGTTGCCTCCTATACCCTGGGCGCAAAGCTCGACCATGCGTGCTACGTGAGGGTCCGGGAAATTGCCCTTTCTCATTCCAGAATTCCAGACCAATGAAGATTCCTCCCTGGGAAAAGGTGTCAGGACAGAAAGCGATTGTTCCTTTTCTAGGGTTAATGGGGCTCCATCATTGACACCTGAGAGCCCAAGGCTGCAACCTTTTCCCTGAGCGCAAAGCTCGACGGTGCGTGCCACTTGCGGGTCCAGGAATGTGCTGTTTCTCATCCCAGAATTCGAGGCCGATGAAGATTTCTCCCTGGGAAAAGGTGCCTGGACAGAAAGCAATTGTGCCTTTTCTAGGGTTAATGGGGCCCCAAAATGGACACCTGAGAGCCCAAGGCGGCCACCTTTTCCCTGGGCGCAAAGCTCGATGGAGCGTGCCACTTGCGGGCCCAGGAAAGTGCCATTTTTCAGCCCAGAATTCAAGACCTATGAAGATTCCTCAGAGGGAAAAGGTACCAGGAGACAAAGCCATTGTGTATTTTGTAATGCTAATTGGGCCCCATCATTGGCACCTGAGAGCCCAAGGCTGCCACCTTTTCCCTGGGTGCAAAGCTCGACGGTGCATACCCTGTGCGGGTCCGGGAAAGGGCCGTTTTTCAGCCCAGAATTCCAGACGGAAGTCGATTCCTCTCTGGGAAAAGGTGTCAGGACAGAAAGCCATTGTGCCTTTTCTAGGGGTAATGGGACCTCATCTTTGGCACCTGAGAGCCCAAGGCTGCCACCTTTTCCCTGGGCGCAAATGTCGACGGCGCGTGCCACTTGCAAGTCCGGGAATGTGCCGTTTCTCATCCCAGAATTCCAGGCCAGCGAAGATTTCTCCCTGGGAAAAGGTGCCAGGACAGACAGCGATTGTGCCTTTTCTAGGGTTAATGGGGCCCCAAAATTGGCAGCTGAGAGCCCAAGGCTGCCACCTTTTCCCTGGGCGCAAAGCTCGACGGTACGTGCCACATGCGGGTAAGGGAAAGAGCCGTTTTCAGCCCAGAATTCCAGACGGACGAAAATTCCTCCCAGGGAAAAGGTGCCTGGACAGTAAGCGATTGTTCTTTTTCTAGTGTTAACGGGGCCCCATCATTGGCACCTGAGAGCCCAAGGCTGCCACCTTTACCCTGGGCGCAAAGCTAGATGGTGCCTGCACGTGCAGATCGGAGAAAGTGTTTTGTTCAGCCCAGGATTCCAGACGGATGACGACTCCTCCCAGGGAAAAGGCTCCCAGGACAGAAAGCCGTTGTGCTTTTTGTAAAGGTAATGGGGCCCCATCATTGGCACCTGAGAGCCCAAGACTGCCACCTTTTCCCTGGACGCAAAGCTCGATGGTGCGTTCCACTTGCGGGTCCAGGAAAGTGCCGATTCTCAGACCAGAATTCCAAACCGATGAAGATTCCTCCCTGGGAAAAGGTGCCAGGGCAGAAAGCAATTGTGCCTCTTCTAGGGTTAATGGGGCCCCAAAATTGACACCTGAGAGCCCAAGGCTGCCACCTTTTCCCTGGGCGCAAAGCTCGACGGTGCATACCCTGTGCGGGTCCGGGAAAGGGCCGTTTTTCAGCCCAGAATTCCAGACGGAAGTCGATTCCTCTCTGGGAAAAGGTGTCAGGACAGAAAGCTGTTGTGCCTTTTCTAGGGTTAATGGGACCTCATCTTTGGCACCTGAGAGCCCAAGGCTGCCACCTTTTCCCTGGGCGCAAATGTCGACGGCGCGTGCCACTTGCAAGTCCGGGAATGTGCCGTTTCTCATGCCAGAATTCAAGGCCAGCGAAGACTCCTCCCTGGGAAAAGGTGCCAGGACAGAAAGCGATTGTTCTTTTTCTAGGGGTAATGAGGCCCCATCATTGGCAGCTGAGAGCCCAGGGCTGCCACCTTTTCACTGGGCGCAAAGCTCGACGGTGTGTACCTTGTGCGGGTTTGGGGCAGTGCCATTTTTGAACCCAGATTTCCAGACGGACGAAGATTCCTCCCAGGGAAAAGGTGCCAGGACAGAAAGCAAGTGTTATTTTTCTAGTGTTAACGGGGCCCCATCATTGGCACCTGAGAGCCCAAGGCTGCCACCTTTTGCCTGGGCGCAAATGTCGACAGCGCGTGCCACTTGCGGGTCCGGGGAAGTGCCATTTTTCAGCCCAGAATTCCAGACGGATGAAGACACCTCCCAGGGAAAAGTGCCAGGTCAGAAATCGAATTGTCCTTTTCTAGGGTCAATGGTGCCCCATCATTGGCACCTGAGAGTTCAAGGCTGCCACCTTTTCCGTGGGCGCAAACATCAACGGCACGTACCACTTTCTTGTCTGGGAAAGTGCCGTTTTTCAGCCCTGAATTCCAGACGGATGAAGACTCCTCACAGGGAAGAGGCCCCCAGGAAAGAAAGCGATTGTTCCATTTCTAGGGTTAATCGGGCTCCATCATTGGCACCTGAGAGCCCAAGGTTGCCTCCTATACCCTGGGCACAAAGCTCGACCATGCGTGCTACGTGAGGGTCCGGAAAATTGCCGTTTCTCATTCCAGAATTCCAGACCGATGAAGATTCCTCCCTGGGAAAAGCTGTCAGGACAGAAAGCGATTGTTCCTTTTCTAGGGTTAATGGGGTTCCATCATTGACACCTGAGAGCTGAAGGCTGCAATCTTTTCCCTGAGCGCAAAGCTCGATGGTGCGTGCCACTTGCGGGTCCAGGAATGTGCTGTTTCTCATCCCAGAATTCGAGGCCGATGAAGATTTCTCCCAGGGAAAAGGTGCCAGGACAGAAAGCCATTGTGCTTTTTGTAAAGGTAATGGGGCCCCATCATTGGCACCTGAGAGCCCAAGGCTGCCACCTTTTCCCTGGACGCAAAGCTCGATGGTGCGTTCCACTTGCGGGTCCAGGAAAGTGCCGATTCTCAGACCAGAATTCCAAACTGATGAAGATTCCTCCCTGGGAAAAGGTGCCAGGACAGAAAGCGATTGTTATTTATCTAGTGTTAACGAGGACCCATCATTGGCACCTGAGAGCCCAAGGCTGTCACCTCTTCCCTGGGCGAAAAGCTAGATGGTGCCTGCCACACAGGTCAGAGAAAGTGCTTTGTTCAGCCCAGGATTCCAGACGGCTGACGACTCCTCCCAGGGAAAGGGCTCCCAGGACAGAAAGCGATTGTTCCATTTCTAGTGTTAATGGGGGCCCGTCATTGGCATCTGAGAGCCAGAGATAGCCTCCTTTTCCCTGGGCGCAAAGCACGACAGTGCGTGCCACGTGCTGGTCCCAGAAGGTGCCATTTTACAGCCCAGAATTCCAGACCAATGAAGACTCTTCCCAGGGAAAAGGTGCCAGGACAGAAAGCCATTGTGCTTTTTGTAAAGGTAATGGGGTCCCATCATTGGCACCTGAGAACCCAAGACTGCCACCTTTTCCCTGGACGCAAAGCTCGATGGTGCGTTCCACTTGCGGGTCCAGGAAAGTGCCGATTCTCAGACCAGAATTCCAAACCGATGAAGATTCCTCCCTGGGAAAAGGTGCCAGGACAGAAAACCATTGTGCCTTTTGTAGGGGTAATGGGGCACCATCATTGGCAGCTGAGAGCCCAAGGCTGCCCCCTTTTCCCTGGGCGCAAAGCTCGACGGTGTGTACCTTGTGCGGGTTTCGGGCAGTGCCATTTTTGAACCCAGATTTCCAGATGGACGAAGATTCCTCCCTGGGAAAAGGTGCCAGGACAGAAAGCAAGTGTTATTTTTCTAGTGTTAACGGGGCCCCATCATTGGCACCTGAGAGCCCAAGGCTGCCACCTTTTGCCTGGGCGCAAATGTCGACGGCGCGTGCCACTTGCGGGTCCGGGGAAGTGCCATTTTTCAGCCCAGAATTCCAGACGGACCAAGACACCTCCCAGGGAAAAGGTGCCAGGTCAGAAATCAAATTGTCCTTTTCTAGGGTCAATGGTGCCCCATCATTGGCACCTGAGAGCCCAAGGCTGTCACCTCTTCCCTGGGCGCAAAGCTAGATGGTGCCTGCCACGTGCAGGTCAGAGAAAGTGCTTTGTTCAGCCCAGGATTCCAGACGGATGACGACTCCTCCCAGGAAAAGGGCTCCCAGGACAGAAAGCGATTGTTCTATTTCTAGTGTTAATGGGGGCCCGTCATTGGCATCTCAGAGCCAGAGATAGCCTCCTTTTCCCTGGGCGCAAAGCACGACAGTGCGTGCCACGTGCTGGTCCCAGAAAGTGCCATTTTACAGCCCAGAATTCCAGACCAATGAAGACTCCTCCCAGGGAAAAGGTGCCAGGACAGAAAGCCATTGTGCTTTTTGTAAAGGTAATGGGGTCCCATCATTGGCACCTGAGAACCCAAGACTGCCACCTTTTCCCTGGACGCAAAGCTCGGTGGTGCGTTCCACTTGTGGGTCCAGGAAAGTGCCGATTCTCAGACCAGAATTCCAAACCGATGAAGATTCCTCCCTGGGAAAAGGTGTCAGGACAGAAAGCCATTGTGCCTTTTGTAGGGGTAATGGGGCACGATCATTGGCAGCTGAGAGCCCAAGGCTGCCGCCTTTTCCCTGAGCGCAAAGCACGACAGTGCGTGCCACTTGCGGGTCCAGGAATGTGCTGTTTCTCATCCCAGCATTCGAGGCCGATGAAGATTTCTCCCAGGGAAAAGGTGCCAGGACAGAAAGCCATTGTGCTTTTTGTAAAGGTAATGGGGCCCCATCATTGGCACCTGAGAGCCCAACTCTGCCACCTTTTCCCTGGACGCAAAGCTCGATGGTGCGTTCCACTTGCGGGTCCAGGAAAGTGCCGATTCTCAGACCAGAATTCCAAACTGATGAAGATTCCTCCCTGGGAAAAGGTGCCAGGACAGAAAGCGATTGTTATTTATCTAGTGTTAACGAGGACCCATCATTGGCACCTGAGAGCCCAAGGCTGTCACCACTTCCCTGGGCGCAAAGCTACATGGTGCCTGCCAAGTGCAGGTCAGAGAATGTGCTTTGTTCAGCCCAGGATTCCAGACGGATGACGACTCCTCCCAGGGAAAGGGCTCCCAGGACAGAAAGCGATTGTTCCATTTCTAGTGTTAATGGGGGCCCGTCATTGGCATCTGAGAGCCAGAGGTTGCCTCCTTTTCCCTGGGCGCAAAGCACGACAGTGCGTGCCACGTGCTGGTCCCAGAAAGTGCCATTTTACAGCCCAGAATTCCAGACCAATGAAGACTCCTCCCAGGGAAAAGGTGCCAGGACAGAAAGCCATTGTGCTTTTTGTAAAGGTAATGGGGCCCCATCATTGGCACCTGAGAGCCCAAGACTGCCACCTTTTCCCTGGACGCAAAACTCGATGGTGCGTTCCACTTGCGGGTCCAGGAAAGTGCCGATTCTCAGACCCAAATTCCAAACTGATGAAGATTCCTCCCTGGGAAAAGGTGCCAGGACAGAAAGCCCATGTGCCTTTTGTAGAGGTAATGGGGCACCATCATTGGCAGCTGAGAGCCCAAGGCTGCCCCCTTTTCCCTGGGCGCAAAGCTCGACGGTGTGTACCTTGTGCGGGTTTCGGGCAGTGCCATTTTTGAACCCAGATTTCCAGATGGACGAAGATTCCTCCCTGGGAAAAGGTGCCAGGACAGAAAGCAAGTGTTATTTTTCTAGTGTTAACGGGGCCCCATCATTGGCACCTGAGAGCCCAAGGCTGCCACCTTTTGCCTGGGCGCAAATGTCGACGGCGCGTGCCACTTGCGGGTCCGGGGAAGTGCCATTTTTCAGCCCAGAATTCCAGACGGACCAAGCCACCTCCCAGGGAAAAGGTGCCAGGTCAGAAATCGAATTGTCCTTTTCTAGGGTCAATGGTGCCCCATCATTGGCACCTGAGAGTTCAAGGCTGCCACCTTTTCCGTGGGCGCAAACATCAACGGCGCATACCACTTTCTTGTCCGGGAAAGTGCCGTTTTTCAGCCCTGAATTCCAGACGGATGAAGACTCCTCACAGGGAAGAGGCTCCCAGGAAAGAAAGCGATTGTTCCATTTCTAGGGTTAATCGGGCTCCATCATTGACACCTGAGAGCCGAAGGCTGCAATCTTTTCCCTGAGCGCAAAGCTCGACCATGCGTGATACGTGAGGGTCCGGGAAATTTGCGTTTCTCATTCCAGAATTCCAGACCGATGAAGATTCCTCCCTGGGAAAAGGTGTCAGGACAGAAAGCCATTGTGCTTTTTGTAAAGGTAGTGGGGCCCCATCATTGGCACCTGAGAGCCCAAGACTGCCACCTTTTCCCTGGACGCAAAGCTCAATGGTGCGTTACCCTTGCGGGTCCAGGAAAGTGCCGATTCTCAGAGCAGAATTCAAAACCGATGAAGATTCCTCCCTGGGAAAAGGTGCCTGGACAGAAAGCAATTGTGCACTTTTCTAGGGTTAATGGGGCCCCAAAATTGACACCTGAGAGCCCAAGGCTGCCACCCTTTCCCTGGGCGCAAAGCTCGACGGAGCCTTCCACGTGCGGGTCCGGGAAAGTGCCATTTTTCAGCCCAGAATTCCAGACCTATGGAGATTCCTCAGAGGGAAAAGGTACCAGGAGGCAAAGCCATTCTGTATTTTGTAATGCTAATTGGGCCCCATCATTGGCACCTGAGAGCCCAAGGCTGCCACCTTTTCCCTGGGTGCAAAGCTCGACGGTGCATACCCTGTGCGGGTCCGGGAAAGGGCCGTTTTTCAGCCCAGAATTCCAGACGGAAGTCGATTCCTCTCTGGGAAAAGGTGTCAGGACAGAAAGCCATTGTGCCTTTTCTAGAGGTAATGGGACCTCATCTTTGGCACCTGAGAGCCCAAGGCTGCCACCTTTTCCCTGGGCGCAAAGCACGACAGTGCCAGCCACGTGCAGGTCAGAGAAAGACCTTTGTTCAGCCCAGAATTCCAGACGGATGACGACTCCTCCCAGGGAAAAGGCTCCCAGGACAGAAAGCGATTGTTCCATTTCTAGTGTTAATGGGGGCCCGTCATTGGCATCTGAGAGCCAGAGGTTGCCTCCTTTTCCCTGGACTCAAAGCACGACAGTGCGTGCCACGTGCTGGTCCCAGAAAGTGCCATTTTACAGCCCAGAATTCCAGACCAATGAAGACTCCTTCCAGGGAAAAGGTGCCAGGACAGAAAGCCATTGTGCTTTTTGTAAAGGTAATGGGGCCCCATCATTGGCACCTGAGAGCTCAAGACTGCCACCTTTTCCCTGGACGCAAAGCTCGATGGTGCGTTCCACTTGCGGGTCCAGGAAAGTGCAGATTCTCAGAGCAGAATTCCAAACCGATGAAGATTCCTCCCTGGGAAAAGGTGCCAGGACAGAAAACCATTGTGCCTTTTGTAGGGGTAATGGGGCACCATCATTGGCAGCTGAGAGCCCAAGGTTGCCCCCTTTTCCCTGGGCGCAAAGCTCGACGGTGTGTACCTTGTGCGGGTTTGGGGCAGTGCCATTTTTGAACCCAGATTTCCAGACGGACGAAGATTCCTCCCTGGGAAAAGGTGCCAGGACAGAAAGCAAGTGTTATTTTTCTAGTGTTTACGGGGCCCCATCATTGGCACCTGAGAGCCCAAGGCTGCCACCTTTTGCCTGGGCGCAAATGTCGACGGCGCGTGCCACTTGCGGGTCCGGGGAAGTGCCATTTTTCAGCCCAGAATTCCAGACGGACGAAGACATCTCCCAGGGAAAAGGTGCCAGGTCAGAAATCGAATTGTCCTTTTCTAGGGTCAATGCTGCCCGATCATTGGCACCTGAGAGTTCAAGGCTGCCACCTTTTCCGTGGGCGCAAACATCAACGGCGCATACCACTTTCTTGTCCGGGAAAGTGCCGTTTTTCAGCCCTGAATTCCAGACGGATGAAGACTCCTCACAGGGAAGAGGCTCCCAGGAAAGAAAGCGATTGTTCCATTTCTAGGGTTAATCGGGCTCCATCATTGGCACCTGAGAGCCCAAGGTTGCCTCCTATACCCTGGGCGCAAAGCTCGACCATGCGTGATACGTGAGGGTCCGGGAAATTGCCGTTTCTCATTCCAGAATTCCAGACCGATGAAGATTCCTCCCTGGGAAAAGGTGTCAGGACAGAAAGCCATTGTTCCTTTTCTAGGGTTAATGGGGCTCCATCATTGACACCTGAGAGCCCAAGGCTGCAACCTTTTCCCTGAGCGCAAAGCTCAACGGTGCGTGCCACTTGCGGGTCCAGGAATGTGCTGTTTCTCATCCCAGAATTCGAGGCCGATGAAGATTTCTCCCAGGGAAAAGGTGCCAGGGCAGAAAGCAATTGTGCCTCTTCTAGGGTTAATGGGGCCCCAAAATTGACACCTGAGAGCCCAAGGCTGCCACCTTTTCCCTGGGCGCAAAGCTCGACGGTGCATACCCTGTGCGGGTCCGGGAAAGGGCCGTTTTTCAGCCCAGAATTCCAGACGGAAGTCGATTCCTCTCTGGGAAAAGGTGTCAGGACAGAAAGCTGTTGTGCCTTTTCTAGGGTTAATGGGACCTCATCTTTGGCACCTGAGAGCCCAAGGCTGCCACCTTTTCCCTGGGCGCAAATGTCGACGGCGCGTGCCACTTGCAAGTCCGGGAATGTGCCGTTTCTCATGCCAGAATTCAAGGCCAGCGAAGACTCCTCCCTGGGAAAAGGTGCCAGGACAGAAAGCGATTGTTCTTTTTCTAGGGGTAATGAGGCCCCATCATTGGCAGCTGAGAGCCCAGGGCTGCCACCTTTTCACTGGGCGCAAAGCTCGACGGTGCGTTCCGCTTGCAGGTCCGGGAAAGTGCCGTTTTTCAGTCCAGAATTCCAGACGGACGAAAATTCCTCCCTGGGAAAAGGTGCCAGGACAGAAAGCGATTGTTATTTATCTAGTGTTAACGAGGACCCATCATTGGCACCTGAGAGCCCAAGGCTGTCACCACTTCCCTGGGCGCAAAGCTACATGGTGCCTGCCAAGTGCAGGTCAGAGAATGTGCTTTGTTCAGCCCAGGATTCCAGACGGATGACGACTCCTCCCAGGGAAAGGGTTCCCAGGACAGAAAGCGATTGTTCCATTTCTAGTCTTAATGGGGGCCCGTCATTGGCATCTGAGAGCCAGAGGTTGCCTCCTTTTCCCTGGGCGCAAAGCACGACAGTGCGTGCCACGTGCTGGTCCCAGAAAGTGCCATTTTACAGCCCAGAATTCCAGACCAATGAAGACTCCTCCCAGGGAAAAGGTGCCAGGACAGAAAGCCATTGTGCTTTTTGTAAAGGTAATGGGGCCCCATCATTGGCACCTGAGAGCCCAAGACTGCCACCTTTTCCCTGGACGCAAAACTCGATGGTGCGTTCCACTTGCGGGTCCAGGAAAGTGCCGATTCTCAGACCCAAATTCCAAACTGATGAAGATTCCTCCCTGGGAAAAGGTGCCAGGACAGAAAGCCCATGTGCCTTTTGTAGGGGTAATGGGGCACCATCATTGGCAGCTGAGAGCCCAAGGCTGCCCCCTTTTCCCTGGGCGTAGAGCTCGACGGTGTATACCTTGTGCAGGTTTGGAGCAGTGCCGTTTTTGAACCCAGATTTCCAGACGGACGAAGATTCCTCCCTGGGAAAAGGTGCCAGGACAGAAAGCAAGTGTTATTTTTCTAGTGTTAATCGGGCCCCATCATTGGCACCTGAGAGCCCAAGGCTACCACCTTTTGCCTGGGCGCAAATGTCGACGGCGCATGCCACTTGCGGATCCGGGGAAGTGCCACTTTTCAGCCCAGAATTCCAGACGGACGAAGACACCTCCCAGGGAAAAGGTGCCAGGTCAGAAATCGAATTGTCCTTTTCTAGGATCAATGGTGCCCCATCATTGGCACCTGAGAGTTCAAGGCTGCCACCTTTTCCGTGGGTGCAAACATCAACGGCGCGTACCACTTTCTTGTCCGGGAAAGTGCCGTTTTTCAGCCCTCAATTCCAGACGGATGAAGACTCCTCACAGGGAAGAGGCTCCCAGGACAGAAAGCGATTGTTCCATTTCTAGGGTTAATCAGGCTCCATCATTGACACCTGAGAGCCCAAGGTTGCCTCCTATACCCTGGGCGCAAAGCTCGACCATGCGTGCTACGTGAGGGTCCGGGAAATTGCCGTTTCTCATTCCAGAATTCCAGACCAATGAAGATTCCTCCCTGGAAAAAGGTGTCAGGACAGAAAGCGATTGTTCCTTTTCTAGGGTTAGTGGGGCTCCATCATTGACACTTGAGGGCCGAAGGCTGCAACCTTTTCCCTGAGTGCAAAGCTTGACGGTGCGTGCCACTTGCAGGTCCAGGAATGTGCTGTTTCTCATCCCAGAATTCGAGGCAGATGAAGATTTCTCCCAGGGAAAAGGTGCCAGGACAGAAAGCAATTGTGCCTTTTCTAGGGTTAATGGGGCCCCAAAATTGGCACCTGAGAGCCCAAGGCTTCCACCTTTTCCCTGGGCGCAAAGCTCGACGGAGCATTCCACGTGCGTGTCCGGGAAAGTGTCATTTTTCAGCCCAGAATTCCAGACCTATGAAGATTCCTCAGAGGGAAAAGGTACCAGGAGACAAAGCCATTGTGTATTTTGTAATGCTAATTGGGCCCCATCATTGGCACCTGTGAGCCCAAGGCTGCCACCTTTTCCCTGGGTGCAAAGCTCGACGGTGCATACCCTGTGCGGGTCCGGGAAAGGGCCGTTTTTCAGCCCAGAATTCCAGACAGAAGTCGATTCCTCTCTGGGAAAAGGTGTCAGGACAGAAAGCCATTGTGCCTTTTGTAAGGGTAATGGGGCCGCATCATTGGCACCTGAGAGCCCGAGGCTGCCCCCTTTTCCCTGGGCGCAAAGCTCGTCGGTGTGTACCTTGTGCGGGTTTGGGGTAGTGCCATTTTTGAACCCAGATTTCCAGATGGACGAAGATTCCTCCCTGGGAAAAGGTGCCAGGACAGAAAGCAAGTGTTATTTTTCTAGTGTTAACGGGGCCCCATCCCTGGCACCTGAGAGCCCAAGGCTGCCACCTTTTGCCTGGGCACAAATGTCGACGGCGCGTGCCACTTGCGGGTCCGGGGAAGTGCCATTTTTCAGCCCAGAATTCCAGATGGACGAAGACACCTCCCAGGGAAAAGGTGCCAGGTCAGAAATCGAATTGTCCTTTTCTAGGGTCAATGGTGCTCCATCATTGGCACCTCAGAGTTCAAGGCTGCCACCTTTTCCGTGGGCGCAAACATCAACGGCGCGTACCTCTTTCTTGTCTGCGAAAGTGCCGTTTATCAGCCCTGAATTCCAGACGGATGAAGACTCCTCACAGGGAAGAGGCTCCCAGGAAAGAAAGCGATTGTTCCATTTCTAGGGTTAATCGGGCCCCATCATTGGCACCTGAGAGCCCAAGGTTGCCTCCTATACCCTGGGCGCAAGGCTAGATGGTGCCTGCCACGTGCAGGTCAGAGAAAGTGCTTTGCTCAGCCCAGGATTCCAGACGGATGACGACTCCTCCCGGGGAAAGGGCTCCCAGGACAGAAAGCGATTGTTCCATTTCTAGTGTTAATGGGGGCCCGTCATTGGCATCTGAGAGCCAGAGGTTGCCTCCTTTTCCCTGGGCGCAAAGCACGACAGTGTGTGCCACGTGCTGGTCCCAGAAAGTGCCATTTTACGGCCCAGAATTCCAGACCGATGAAGACTCCTCCCAGGGAAAAGGTGCCAGGACAGAAAGCCATTGTGCTTTTTCTAAAGGTAATGGGGCTCCATCATTGACACCTGAGAGCCCAAGACTGCCACCTTTTCCCTGGGCGCAAAGCTCGACGGTGTGTACCTTGTGCGGGTTTGGGGCAGTGCCATTTCTGAACCCAGATTTCCAGATGGGCGAAGATTCCTCACTGGGAAAAGGTGCCAGGACAGAAAGCAAGTGTTATTTTTCTAGTGTTAACGGGGCCCCATCCCTGGCACCTGAGAGCCCAAGGCTGCCACCTTTTGCCTGGGCACAAATGTCGACGGCGCGTGCCACGTGCTGGTCCCAGAAAGTGCCATTTTTCAGCCCAGAATTCCAGACGGACGAAGACACCTCCCAGGGAAAAGGTGCCAGGTCAGAAATCGAATTGTCCTTTTCTAGGGTCAATGGTGCCCCATCATTGGCACCTGAGAGTTCAAGGCTGCCACCTTTTCCGTGGGCGCAAACATCAACGGCGCGTCCCACTTTCTTGTCCGGGAAAGTGACGTTTTTCAGCCAAGGATTCCAGATGGATGAAGACTCCTCACAGGGAAGAGGCTCCCAGGACAGAAAGCGATTGTTCCATTTCTAGGGTTAATCGGGCCCCATCATTGGCACCTGAGAGCCCAAGGTTGCCTCCTATACCCTGGGCGCAAAGCTCGACCATGCGTGCTACGTGAGGGTCCGGGAAATTGCCGTTTCTCATTCCAGAATTCCAGACCGATGAAGATTCCTCCCTGGGAAAAGCTGTCAGGACAGAAAGCGAGTGTTCATTTTCTAGGGCTAATGGGGCTCCATCATTGACACTTGAGGGCCGAAGGCTGCAACCTTTTCCCTGAGCGCAAAGCTCAACGGTGTGTGCCACTTGCGGGTCCAGGAATGTGCTGTTTCTCATCCCAGAATTCGAGGCCGATGAAGATTTCTCCCAGGGAAAAGGTGCCAGGGCAGAAAGCAATTGTGCCTTTTCTAGGGTTAATGGGGCCCCAAAATTGACAAATGAGAGCCCAAGGCTGCCACCTTTTCCCTGGGCGCAAAGCTCGACGGAGCCTTCCACGTGCGGGTCCGTGAAAGTGCCATTTTTCAGCCCAGAATTCCAGACCTATGAAGATTCCTCAGAGGCAAAAGGTACCAGGAGACAAAGCCATTGTGTGTTTTGTAATGCTAATTGGGCCCCATCATTGGCACCTGAGAGCCCAAGGCTGCCACCTTTTCCCTGGGTGCAAAGCTCGACGGTGCATACCCTGTGCGGGTCCGGGAAAGGGCCGCTTTCCAGCCCAGAATTCCAGACGGAAGTCGATTCCTCTCTGGGAAAAGGTGTCAGGACAGAAAGCCATTGTGCCTTTTCTAGGGGTAATGGGGCCTCATCTTTGGCACCTGAGAGCCCAAGGCTGCCACCTTTTCCCTGGGCGCAAATGTCGACGGCGCGTGCCACTTGCAAGTCGGGGAATGTGCCGCTTCTCATCCCAGAATTCCAGGCCAGCGAAGATTTCTCCCTGGGAAAAGGTGCCAGGACAGAAAGCGATTGTGCCTTTTCTAGGGTTAATGGGGCCCCAAAATTGGCAGCTGAGAGCCCAGGGCTGCCACCTTTTGCCTGGGCGCAAAGCTCGACGGTGCGTTCCGCTTGCAGGTCCGGGAAAGTGCCGTTTTTCAGTCCAGAATTCCAGACGGACGAAAATTCCTCCCTGGGAAAAGGTGCCAGGACAGAAAGCGATTGTATTTATCTAGTGTTAACGAGGACCCATCATTGGCACCTGAGAGCCCAAGGCTGTCACCACTTCCCTGGGCGCAAAGCTACATGGTGCCTGCCAAGTGCAGGTCAGAGAATGTGCTTTGTTCAGCCCAGGATTCCAGACGGATGACGACTCCTCCCAGGGAAAGGGCTCCCAGGACAGAAAGCGATTGTTCTATTTCTAGTGTTAATGGGGGCCCGTCATTGGCATCTGAGAGCCAGAGGTTGCCTCCTTTTCCCTGGGCGCAAAGCACGACAGTGCGTGCCACGTGCTGGTCCCAGAAAGTGCCATTTTACAGCCCAGAATTCCAGACCAATGAAGACTCCTCCCAGGGAAAAGGTGCCAGGACAGAAAGCCATTGTGCTTTTTGTAAAGGTAATGGGGCCCCATCATTGTCATCTGAGAGCCCAAGACTGCCACCTTTTCCCTGGACGCAAAACTCGGTGGTGCGTTCCACTTGCGGGTCCAGGAAAGTGCCGATTCTCAGAGCAGAATTCCAAACCTATGGAGATTCCTTCCTGGGAAAAGATGCCAGGACAGAAAGCCCATGTGCCTTTTGTAGGGGTAATGGGGCACCATCATTGGCAGCTGAGAGCCCAAGGCTGCCCCCTTTTCCCTGGGCACAAAGCTCGACGGTGTGTACCTTGTGCGGGTTTCGGGCAGTGCCATTTTTGAACCCAGATTTCCAGACGGACGAAGATTCCTCCCTGGGAAAAGGTGCCAGGACAGAAAGCAAGTGTTATTTTTCTAGTGTTAACGGGGCCCCATCCTTGGCACCTGAGAGCCCAAGGCTACCACCTTTTCCCTGGGCGCAAAGCTAGATGGTGCCTGCAACTTGCAGGTCAGAGAAAGTGCTTTGTTCAGCCCAGGATTCCAGACGGATGACGACTCCTCCCAGGGAAAGGGCTCCCAGGACAGAAAGCGATTGCTCCATTTCTAGTGTTAATGGGGGCCCGTCATTGGCATCTGAGAGCCAGAGGTTGCCTCCTTTTCCCTGGGCGCAAAGCACGACAGTGCGTGCCACGTGCTGGTCCCAGAAAGTGCCATTTTACAGCCCAGAATTCCAGACCAATGAAGACTCCTCCCAGGGAAAAGGTGCCAGGACAGAAAGCCATTGTGCTTTTTGTAAAGGTAATGGGGTCCCATCATTGGCACCTGAGAGCCCAAGACTGCCACCTTTTCCCTGGACGCAAAACTCGATGGTGCGTTCCACTTGCGGGTCCAGGAAAGTGCCGATTCTCAGAGCAGAATTCCAAACCGATGAAGATTCCTCCCTGGGAAAAGGTGCCAGGACAGAAAGCCATTGTGCCTTTTGTAGGGGTAATGGAGCACCATCATTGGCACCTGAGAGCCCAAGGTTGCCCCCTTTTCCCTGGGCGCAAAGCTTGACGGTGTGTACCTTGTGCGGGTTTGGGGCAGTGCCATTTTTGAACCCAGATTTCCAGACGGACGAAGATTCCTCCCTGGGAAAAGGTGCCAGGACAGAAAGCAAGTGTTATTTTTCTAGTGTTAACGGGGCCTCATCATTGGCACCTGAGAGCCCAAGGCTGCCACCTTTTGCCTGGGCGCAAATGTCGACGGCGCATGCCACTTGCGGATCCGGGGAAGTGCCATTTTTCAGCCCAGAATTCCAGACGGACCAAGACACCTCCCAGGGAAAAGGTGCCAGGTCAGAAATCCAATTGTCCTTTTCTAGGATCAATGGTGCCCCATCATTGGCACCTGAGAGTTCAAGGCTGCCACCTTTTCCGTGGGTGCAAACATCAACGGCGCGTACCACTTTCCTGTCCAGGAAAGTGACGTTTTTCAGCCCTCAATTCCAGACGGATGAAGACTCCTCACAGGGAAGAGGCTCCCAGGACAGAAAGCGATTGTTCCATTTCTAGTGTTAATCAGGCTCCATCATTGGCACCTGAGAGCCCAAGGTTGCCTCCTATACCCTGGGCGCAAAGCTCGACCATGCGTGCTACGTGAGGGTCCGGGAAATTGCCGTTTCTCATTCCAGAATTCCAGACCGATGAAGATTCCTCCCTGGAAAAAGGTGTCAGGACAGAAAGCGATTGTTCCTTTTCTAGGGTTAGTGGGGCTCCATCATTGACACTTGAGGGCCGAAGGCTGCAACCTTTTCCCTGAGCGCAAAGCTTGACGGTGCGTGCCACTTGCAGGTCCAGGAATGTGCTGTTTCTCATCCCAGAATTCGAGGCCAGCGAAGATTTCTCCCAGGGAAAAGGTGCCAGGACAGAAAGCAATTGTGCCTTTTCTAGGGTTAATGGGGCCCCAAAATTGACACCTGAGAGCCCAAGGCTTCCACCTTTTCCCTGGGCGCAAAGCTCGACGGAGCGTTCCACGTGCGTGTCCGGGAAAGTGTCATTTTTCAGCCCAGAATTCCAGACCTATGAAGATTCCTCAGAGGGAAAAGGTACCAGGAGACAAAGCCATTGTGTATTTTGTAATGCTAATTGGGCCCCATCATTGGCACCTGTGAGCCCAAGGCTGCCACCTTTTCCCTGGGTGCAAAGCTCGACGGTGCATACCCTGTGCGGGTCCGGGAAAGGGCCGTTTTTCAGCCCAGAATTCCAGACAGAAGTCGATTCCTCTCTGGGAAAAGGTGTCAGGACAGAAAGCCATTGTGCCTTTTCTAGGGGTAATGGGACCTCATCTTTGGCACCTGAGAGCCCAAGGCTGCCACCTTTTCCCTGGGCGCAAATGTCGACGGCGCGTGCCACTTGCAAGTCCGGGAATGTGCCGTTTCTCATCCCAGAATTCCAGGCCAGCGAGGATTTCTCCCTGGGAAAAGGTGCTCTCAGCTGCCAATGATGGGGCCCCATTAACCCAAGATATGGAATAATCCCTTTCTGTCCTAGCAGATTTTCTTAGGGAGGAATCATCGTCCGTCTGGAATTCTGGGTTTAAAAACAGCATGTGGCTTGCACCGTCATGCTTTGCACCCATGGGAAAAGATGGCAGCCTTGGACTCTAAGGTGTCAATGATGGGGCCCCATTAACTCAAGAAACGTAAGAGTCGCTTTCTGTCCTTGCACCTTTTCTCAGGGAGGAATCTTCGTCTGTCTGGAAATCTGGGCTGAAAAACCGCAATTTCCCTGACTCGCACTTGCCACGCTCCATTGAGGTTTGAGCCCAGGGAAAAGGTGCAGCCTTGGGCTCTCAGATCCCAAAGGTGGGGCCGCATTAACCCTAGAAAAGGAGCAATCCCTTTCTGTCCTGGCACCTTTTCCCTGGGAGGAATCATCGTCCGTCTGGAAGTCTGGGCTGAAAAAACTGCATGTGGCACGCACCGTTGGGCTTTGAGCCCAGGGAAAAGGTGACAGCCTTGGGCTGTGAGGTGCCAATGAGGGGGCCGCATTTACCCTAGAACTGGAACAATCGCTTTCTATACTGGCACATTTTCCCTGGGAGGAATCTTCGTCATTCTGGAAATCTGGACTGAAAAAAGGCACGTACCCTGACCAGCACCTGGCACACTCTGTCGAGCTTTGAGCCCAGGGAAAAGGTGTCACCCTTGGGCTCTCAGCTGCCAATGATGGGGCCCCATTACCCCTAAGAAAGGCACAATCGCTTTCTGTCCTGACACCTTTTCCCTGGGAGGAATCATGGTCTGCCTGGAATTCCGGGCTCATAAACGGCACTTTCCCTGACCTGCACCTGGTACCCTCCGTCGTGCTTTGAGGCCAGGGAAAAGGTGGCATCCTTGGGCTCACAGGTGCCAATGATGGGACCCCATTACCCCAGGAAATGTAAAAATCCCTTTCTGTCTAAACACCTTTTCTCTGGGAGGAATCTTGGTCCATCTGGAATTCTGGGCTGAAAAAAGGCACTTTACCTGACCCGCAGGTGGCACGCACCGTCGATCTTTGAGGACAGGGAAATGGTGGCAGTCTTGGGCTCTCAGCTGCCAAAGATGGGGCCACATTAACCCTAGAAAAGGAACAATCGCTTTCTGTACTGGCACCTTTTCCCTGGGAGGAATCATCATCCATCTCGATTTCTGGGCTGAAAAAACCGCATGTGGCATGCACCGCCGAGCTTTGCGCCCAGGGAATAGGTGGCAACCTTCAGCTCTCAAGTGCCAATGATGGGGCCCCATTAACACTAGAAAAGGAACAAACGCTTTCTGTCCAGGCACCTTTTCCCTGGGAGGAATCTTCATCCTTCTGGAAATCTGGACTGAAAAATTACGCTTGCCCAGAAGCGCTTCTGGCACAATCCGTCGAGCTTTGAGGCCAGAGGGCAGCTTTTGGCTCACAAGTGCCAGCAATGGGGCCCCTTAAACCTAGAAATGAAACAATCGCTTTCTGTCTTGGAACTTTATCCAAGGGTAGAATTTTAAACCGCTTGGAATTCTGGGCTGATAAACGGCACTTTCCCTGACCCGCACCTTGTATGCTCCGTGAAGCTTTCAGCCCAGGGAAAAGGAGGCAGCCTTGGGCTCTCAGTTGCCAAAAGTGGGGCCGCATTAACACTAGAAAAGGAAGAATCGCTTTCTGTCCTGGCACATTTTCCCTGGCAGGAATGTTCATCCGTCTGAAAATCTGGGCTGAAAAACCTGCAAATGCCACTCACCGTCGGGCTTTGCGACCAGGGAAAAGGTGACAGCCTTGGGCTGTCAGGTGCCAATGAGGGGGCCGCGTTTACCCTAGAATTGAAACAATCACTTTCTGTCCTGGCACTTTTTCCCTGGGAGGAATCTTGGTCCGTCTGGAATTCTGGGCTGAAAACCGGCACTTTCCCAGACCCGCACCTCGAACGCACTGTCGAGCTTTGAGCCCAGGAAAAAGGTGGCAGCCTTGGGCTGTCAGGTGCCTAAGATGGGTCCGCATTAACCCTAGAAAAATAACAATCTCTTTCTGTCCTGGCACGATTTCCCAGGAAGGAATCTTCATCCGTCTGGAATTCTGGGCTGAAAAACCCGCCTGCGACATGGACATTTGGGGTGTGCGCCCAGGGAAAAGGTGGCAGCCTTGGGCTCTCAGGTGTCAATGATGGGGCCCCATTAACCCTAGAAAAGGAACAATCGCTTTCTGTCCTGGCACCTTTTCTAAAGGAGGAATCTTCATCCGTCTGGAATTCTGCTCTGAAAAACCGCACTTTCCCGGGCCCGCACTTGGCACCCTCCGTCGTGCTTTGAGGCCAGGGAAAAGATGGCAGCCTTGTGCTCTCAGGTGCCAATGATGGGACCGCATTACCCCTAGAAGAGGCACAATCGCTTTCTCTACTAGCACATTTTCCCAGGGAGGAATCTTCGTCCGTCTGGAATTCTGGGCTGAGAAACGGCACTTTCCCGGACCCGCACTTGGCACCCTCCGTCGAGCTTTGAGCCCAGGGAAAAGGTGGCAGCCTTGGGCTCTCAGATCCCAAAGATGGGGCCGCATTAACCCTAGAAAAGGAGCAATCCCTTTCTGTCCTGGCACCTTTTCCCTGGGAGGAATCATCGTCCATCTGGAATTCTGGGCTGAAAAACCCGCATGTGGCACGCACCGTCGGGCTTTGAGCCCAGGGAAAAGGTGACAGCCTTGGGCTGTGA
This sequence comes from Pithys albifrons albifrons, assembly GCF_047495875.1. NCBI lineage: Eukaryota > Metazoa > Chordata > Aves > Passeriformes > Thamnophilidae > Pithys > Pithys albifrons. The sequence continues at coordinate 14,200,771 of NC_092476.1, read as the reverse complement.
GGTGCCAATGAGGGGGCCGCATTTACCCTAGAACTGGAAAAACCGCTTTCTATCCTGACACATTTTCCCTGTGACGAATCTTCGTCATTCTGGAAATCTGGGCTGAAAAAAGGGGTACCCTGACCAGCACCTGGCACACTCTGTGGAGCTTTGAGCCCAGGGAAAAGGTGGCAGGCTTGGGCTCTCAGGTGTCAGTGATGGGGCACCATTACCTCTAAGAAAGGCACAATAGCTTTCTGTCCTGGCACCTTTTCCCTGGGAGGAATCATGGTCTGCCTGGAATTCTGGGCTGAAACACGGCACTTTCCCTCACCCGCACTTGGCACGCTCCGTCGAGCTTTGAGCCCAGGGAAAAGGTGGCAGCCTTGGGCTGTCAGGTGCCTAAGATGGGTCCGCATTAACCCTAGAAAAATAACAATCTCTTTCTGTCCTGGCACGATTTCCCAGGAAGGAATCTTCATCCGTCTGGAATTCTGGGCTGAAAAACCCGCCTGCGACATGGACATTTGGGGTGTGCGCCCAGGGAAAAGGTGGCAGCCTTGGGCTCTCAGGTGCCAATGATGGGGCCCCATTAACCCTAGAAAAGGAACAATCGCTTTCTGTCCTGGCACCTTTTCTAAAGGAGGAATCTTCATCCGTCTGGAATTCTGCTCTGAAAAACCGCACTTTCCCGGGCCCGCACTTGGCACCCTCCGTCGTGCTTTGAGGCCAGGGAAAAGATGGCAGCCTTGTGCTCTCAGGTGCCAATGATGGGACCGCATTACCCCTAGAAGAGGCACAATCGCTTTCTCTACTAGCACATTTTCCCAGGGAGGAATCTTCGTCCGTCTGGAATTCTGGGCTGAGAAACGGCACTTTCCCGGACCCGCACTTGGCACCCTCCGTCGAGCTTTGAGCCCAGGGAAAAGGTGGCAGCCTTGGGCTCTCAGATCCCAAAGATGGGGCCGCATTAACCCTAGAAAAGGAGCAATCCCTTTCTGTCCTGGCACCTTTTCCCTGGGAGGAATCATCGTCCATCTGGAATTCTGGGCTGAAAAACCCGCATGTGGCACGCACCGTTGGGCTTTGAGCCCAGGGAAAAGGTGACAGCCTTGGGCTGTGAGGTGCCAATGAGGGGGCCGCATTTACCCTAGAACTGGAACAATCGCTTTCTATCCTGACACATTTTCCCTGTGACGAATCTTCGTCATTCTGGAAATCTGGGCTGAAAAAAGGGGTACCCTGACCAGCACCTGGCACACTCTGTGGAGCTTTGAGCCCAGGGAAAAGGTGGCAGGCTTGGGCTCTCAGGTGTCAGTGATGGGGCACCATTACCTCTAAGAAAGGCACAATAGCTTTCTGTCCTGGCACCTTTTCCCTGGGAGGAATCATGGTCTGCCTGGAATTCTGGGCTGAAACACGGCACTTTCCCTCACCCGCACTTGGCACGCTCCGTCGAGCTTTGAGCCCAGGGAAAAGGTGGCAGCCTTAGGCTCTGAGGTGGCAATGATGGGGCCCCATTAGTCCTAGAAAAGGCACAATCCCTTTCTGTCCTAGCACCTTTTCCCTGGGAGGAATCTTGGGCCCTCTGCAATTCTGGGCTGAAAACTGGAACTTTCCCAGACCCGCACCTCGCCCGCACTGTCGAGCTTTGAGCCCAGGGAAAAGGTGGCAGCCTTGGGCTCTCAGGTGCCTAAGATGGGTCCACATTAACCCTAGAAAAGGAAGAATCGCTTTCTGTCCTGGCACGATTTCCAAGGGAGGAATGTTCATTTTTCTGGATTGAAAAACCCGCATGTGACAGGGAACGTTGGGGTGCTCACCGAGGGAAAAGGTGGCAGCATTGGCTCTCAAGTGCCAATGATGGGGCCCCATAAACCCTAGAAAAGGAACAATCACTTTCTGTCCTGGCACTTTTTTCCCTAGCAGTAATCCTCATCCATCTGGAATTCTGGGCTGAGAAACGGCACTTTCCCGGACCCCACCTGGCACACTCTTTGAGCTTTGAGCCCAGGGAAAAGGTGGCAGCCTTGGGTTATCAGGTGGCAATGATGGGGCCCCATTACTCCTAGGAAACGCATAATCGCTTTCTGTCCTGGCACATTTTCTCTGGGAGGAATCTTTGTCTGTCTGGAATTCTGGGCTGAAAAACGGCACTATCCAGACCCGTACTTGGCACGCTCCGTCGAGCTTTGAGCCCAGGGAAAAGGTGGCAGCCTTGGGCTCTCAGGAGTCAATGATGGGGCCGTATTAACCCAAGAAATGGAACAATCCCTTTCTGTCCTGGCACCTTTTCCCAGGGAGGAATCATCGTCTGTCTGGAATTCTGGGCTTAAAAAAGAGCATGTGGCATGCACCGTCCGGCTTTACGCCCAGGGAAAAAATGGGGGCCTTGGACTCTCAGGTGCCAATGATGGGGCCCCATTAACCCAAGAAATGTAAAAATCGCTTTTTTTCCTGGCACCTTTTCCATGGGAGTAATCTTCATCCGTCTGGAAATCTCGGCTGAAAAACAGCACTTTCCTGGACTCGCAGTTGGCACGCTCCATTGAGCTTTGAGCCCAGGCAAAAGGTGGCAGCCTTGGGCTCTCAGGTGCCAAGGATGGGGCCCCATTATTATTAGAAAACGCACAAACGCTTACTCCTAGCACCTTTTCCCTGGGAGGAATCTTCATCCGTCTGGAATTCTGGGATGAAAATCGGCACTTTCCTGGACCCGCACAAATACGCACCATTGAGCTTTGCGACCATGGAATAGGTGGCAGCCTTGGGCTCTCAGGTGCCAATGATGGTGCCCCATTACCTTTACAAAATACACAATGGCTTTGTGTCCTGTCACCTTTTCCCTCTGAGGAATCTTCATCGGTCTGGAATTCTGGGCTGAAAAAATGGCACTATCCCTGACCCGCACAACTATGCACCGTCGAGTATTGCAACCTGGGTAAAGGTGGCAGCTTTGGACTCTCATGTGACAATGATGGAGCCCCATTACCCCTAGAACTGGAACAATCTCTTTCTGTCCTGACACCTTTTCCCTGAGAGGAATCTTACTCGGTCTGTAATTCTGGGCTGAAAAATGGCACTTTCCCAGACCCGCACGTAGCACGCTCCGTCGAGCTTTGCGAATAGGGTAAAGGTGGCAGCCTTGGACTCTCAGGTGCCAATGATGGGACCCCATTACCTTTACAGAATGCTCAATGGCTTTGTGTCCTGGCAACTTTTCCCTGGGAGGAATCTTCATTAGTCTGGAATTCTGGACTGAAAAATGGCACTTTCCCGGACCCTCAGGTAGCATGCACCGTCGAGCGTCACGCCAAGGGTAAAGGAGGCTGCCTTGGGCTCTCAGGTGCCAATGATGGGGCCCCATTACCTTTACAGAATGCTCAATGGCTTTGTGTCCTGGCAACTCTTCCCAGGGAGGAATCTTCATTGGTCTGGAAGTCTGGAATGAGAAACGGCAATTTCCCGGACCCTCACGTAGCACGCACCGTCGAGCTTTGCACCCAGGTTAAAGGAGGCAACCTTGGGCTCTCAGGTGCCAATGATGGGGCCCCATTAACCCTAGAAATGGAACAATCGCTTTCTGTCCTGGCACCTTTTCCCTAGGAGGAATCTTCATCCGTCTAGAATTCTAGGCTAAAAACTGGCACTTTCCCAAACAAGAAAGTGGCACGCACCCTCGACATTTGTGCCCAGGCAAAAGGTGGCAGCCTTGGGCTCTCAGGTGCCAAGGATGGGGCCCCGTTAACACTAGAAAAATAACACTTGCTTTCTGTCCTGGCACCTTTTCCCAGGGAGGAATCTTCGTCCGTCTGGAAATCTGGGTTCAAAAATGGCACTGCCCCAAACCCGCACAAGGTACACACCGTCGAGCTTTGCTCCCAGGGAAAAGGGGGCAGCCTTGGGCTCTCAGGTGCCAATGATGGTGCCCCATTACCCCTACAAAAGGCACAATGGCTTTCTGTCCTGGCACCTTTTCCCAGGGAGGAATCTTCATCGGTTTGGAATTCTGCTCTGAGAATCGGCACTTTCCTGGACCCGCAAGTGGAACGCACCATCGAGCTTTGCGTCCAGGGAAAAGGTGGCAGTCTTGGGCTCTCAGGTGCCAATGATGGGGCCCCATTACCTTTACTAAAAGCACAATGGCTTTCTGTCCTGGCACCTTTTCCCTGGGAGGAGTCTTCATTGGTCTAGAATTCTGGGCCGTAAAGTGGCATATTCTGGGACCAGCACGTGGCACGCACTGTCGAGCTTTGCACCCAGGGAAAAGGAGGCAACCTCTGGCTCTCAGATGCCAATGATGGGCCCCCATTAACACTAGAAATGGAACAATCGCTTTCTGTCCTGGGAGCCTTTTCCCTGGGAGGAGTCGTCATCCGTCTGGAATTCTGGGCTGAACAAAGCACTTTCTCTGACCTGCACGTGGCAGGCACCATTTAGCTTTATGCCCAGGGAAAAGGTGGCAGCCTTGGGCTCTCAGGTGCCAATGATGGATCCCCGTTAACACTAGATAAATAAAAATCGCTTTCTGTCCTGGCACCTTTTCCCTGGGAGGAATATTCGTCCGTCTGGAATTCTGGACTGAAAAACGGCACTTCCCCGGACCTGCAAGTGGAACGCACCGTCGAGCTTTGCGCCAAGGCAAAAGGTGGCAGGCTTGGGCTCTCAGGTGCCAATGATGGGGCCCCACTACCCCTAGAAAAAGAACAATCGCATTCTGTCCTGGCACCTTTTTCCTGGGAGGAATCTTCATCGGTCTCGAATTCTGTGCTGAAAACGGCTCTTTCCCTTACCTGCATGTGGCACGCACCGTCGAGATTTGCTCCCAGAGAAAAGGTGACAGCATTGGGCTCTCAGCTGCCAATGAAGGGGTCCCAGTAACTCTAGAAAAGGCACAATGGCTTTCTGTCCTGGTAACTTTTCCCAGGGAGAAATCTTCGCTGGCCTGGAATTCTGGGATGAGAAACGGCGCATTCCCAGGCTTGCAAGTGGCACGCGCCGTCGACATTTGCGCCCAGGGAAAAGGTGGCAGCTATGGGCTCTCAGGTGTCAATTTTGGGACCCCATTAACCCTAGAAAAGGCACAATCGCTTTCTGTCTTGGCACCTTTTCCCTGGGAAAAGTCTTCATTGGCCCCGAATTCTGGGATGAGAAACAGCACATTCCTGGACCCGCAAGTGGCATGCACTGTCGAGCTTTGCGCTCAGGGAAAAGGTTGCAGCCTTCGGATCTCAGGTGCCAATGATGGGGCACCATTACCCCTTCAAAAGGCACAATCGCTTTCTGTCCTGGCACCTTTTCCCAGGGAGGAATCTTCATCGGTCTGGAATTCTGGAATGAGAAAGGGCAATTTCCCGGAACCTCACGTAGCACGCATGGCCGAGCTTTGCGCCCAGGGAAAAGGAGGCAACCTTGGGCTCTCAGGTGCTAATGATGGGTCCCGATTAACCCTAGAAATGGAACAATCGCTTTCTGTCCTGGGAGCCTCTTCCCTGTGAGGAGTCTTCATCCGTCTGGAATTGAGGGCTGAAAAACGGCACTTTCCTGGACAGGAAAGTGGTACGCACCGTTGATGTTTGCGCCCACGGAAAAGGTGGCAGCCTTGAACTCTCAGGTGCCAATGATGGGGCACCATTGACCCTAGAAAAGGAGAATTCAATTTCTGACCCGGCACCTTTTCCCTGGGAGGTATCTTCGTCCCTCTGGAATTCTGGGTTCAAAATAGGCACTGCCCCAAACCCTCACAAGGTCGAGCTTTGCTCCCAGGGAAAAGGGGGCAGGCTTGGGCTCTCAGGTGCCAATGATGGGGCCCCATTAACCCTAGAAAAAGGAGAAATCCATTCGTGTCCTGGCACCTTTTCCCAGGGAGGAATCTTCATTGGTCTGGAAGTCTGGAATGAGAAACGGCAATTTCCCGGACCTCACGTAGCACGCACCGTTGAGCTTTGCACCCAGGTTAAAAAAGGCAAACTTGGGCTCTCAGGTGCCAATGATGGGGCCCCATTAACCCTAGAAATGGAACAATCGCTTTCTGTCCTTGCACCTTTTCCCTAGGAGGAATCTTCATCCGTCTAGAATTCTGGGCTGAAAAATGGCACTTTCCCAGACAAGAAAGTGGCACGCACCCTCGACATTTGCGCCCAGGCAAAAGGTGGCAGCCTTGGGCTCTCAGGTGCCAAGGATGGGGCCCTGTTAACGCTAGAAAAATAACACTTGCTTTCTGTCTTGGCACCTTTTCCCAGGGAGGAATCTTCGTCCGTCTGGAAATCTGGGTTCAAAAATGGCACTGCCCCAAACCCGCACAAGGTACACACCGTCGAGCTTTGCGCCCAGGGAAAAGGGGGCAGCCTTAGGCTCTCAGGTGCCAATGATGGTGCCCCATTACCCCTACAAAAGGCACAATGGCTTTCTGTCCTGGCACCTTTTCCCTGGGAGGAATCTTCATCGGTTTGGAATTCTGGTCTGAGAATCGGCACTTTCCTGGACCCGCAAGTGGAACGCACCATCGAGCTTTGCGTCCAGGGAAAAGGTGGCAGTCTTGGGTTCTCAGGTGCCAATGATGGGACCCCATTACCTTTACAAAAAGCACAATGGCTTTCTGTCCTGGCAGCTTTTCCCTGGGAGGAGTCTTCATTGGTCTGGAATTCTGGGCTGTAAAATGGCACTTTCTGGGACCAGCACGTGGCACGCACTGTCGTGCTTTGGGCCCAGGGAAAAGGAGGCAACCTCTGGCTCTCAGATGCCAATGACGGGCCCCCATTAACACTAGAAATGGAACAATCGCTTTCTGTCCTGGGAGCCCTTTCCCTGGGAGGAGTCGTCATCCGTCTGGAATCCTGGGCTGAACAAAGCACATTCTCTGACCTGCACGTGGCAGGCACCATCTAGCTTTGCACCCAGGGAAAAGGTGGCAGCCTTGGGCTCTCAGGTGCCAATGACGGGTCCCCGTTAACACTAGATAAATAACAATCGCTTTTTGTCCTGGCACCTTTTCCCTGGGAGGAATCTTCATCGGTCTGGAATTCTGGACTGAAAACAGCTTTTTCCCTTACCCGCATGTGGCACGCACCGTCGAGCTTTGCGCCTAGGGAAAAGGTGGCAGGCCTGGGCTCTAGCTGCCTATTTTGGGGCCCCATTACCCCTAGAAAAAGAACAATTGCTTTCTCTCCTGGCACATTTCCCAGGGAGAAATCTTCGCTGGCCTGGAATTCTGGGATGAGAAACGGCACATTCCCCGACTTACACGTGGTACGCGCCGCGGACATTTGCGCCCAGGGAAAAGGTGGCAGCCTTGGGCTCTCAGGTGCCAATGATGGTGCCCCATTACCCCCTAGAAAAGGCACAATGGCTTTCTGTCCTGACACCTTTTCCCAGAGAGGAATCTACTTCCGTCTGGAATTCTGGGCTGAAAAACGGCCCTTTCCCGGACCCGCACAGGTTATGCATTGTCGAGCTTTGCACCCAGGGAAAAGGTGGCAGCCTTGGGCTCTCAGGTTCCAGTTTTGGGGCCCCATTACCTAGAAAAGGCACAATCGCTTTCTGTCCTGGCACCTTATCTCAGGGAGACATCTTCATCGTCCTGGAATTCTGGGCTTAAAAATGGCACTTTCCCGGACCCGCAAGTGGCAGCGCCTTCAAGTTTTTCGCCCAGGGAAAAGGTGGCAGCCTTGGGGTCTCAGGTGCCCGTGATGGGACCCCATTCACCCTAGAAAAGGAGAAATCGATTTCTGTCCAGGCACCTTTTCCCTCTGAGGAATCTTCATCGGTCTGGAAACCTGGAATGAGAAACGGCAATTTCCCGGACCCTTACGTTATCACGCACCTTTGAGCTTTACGCCCAGGGAAAAGGCGGCAACCTTGGGCTCTCAGGTGCCTATGACGGGGCCCGATTTCCTCTAGAAAAGGCACAATGGCTTTCTGTCCTGGCACCTTTTCCCTGGGAGTAATCGTCTTCCTTCTGGAATTCTGGGTTTGAAAACCGGCACTTTCCCGGACGCGCACAAGGTACGCACCGTCGAGCTTTGCGCCCAGGTAAAAGGTGGCAAACTTGGGCTCTCAGGTGCTCTTCTAACACGTGAAACTCTTGATTTCTGACAGACAGGAGATATGAGGGCACTTATTTCTTATGGTTTTGAAAAGTAAATCATTTGCATCTAAAACTCCAGGTCTGGATCTTGCTTTCATGGTGAAAAGCACTGTTGTTCCTTAGGGGAAGCTCAACGAGCAAAGTGCAACTTTGCTTTTCTAACAAGTGAAATGGTCGATTCCTCTCAGACAGAAGGCATCAGGACACAGTATTCTTATGGCTCTGGCTAGTGCATCGCATGCATCAGAGAATCCAGGACTGGAGCTCTCTTTCTGGATGCAAAGCACTGTTGTTCCTTAGGGGAAGTTCAGCTCGCAAAGAGTAGCATTTTTCTGCTAACAAGTGAAACAGTCGATTCCTGCCAGAAAGAATGTATCAGGACACATATTTCTTATGGCTTTAGAAAGATTCTCATATGCATCTGAGAATCCAGGACTGGATCTTTCTTTCTCAGTGAAAAACAACCTTGTTCCTTAGGGGAAGCTCATGTCGCAAAGTGCAACTTTTCGTTGCTAACAAGAGAAACAGCTGATTCTTGCAAGACAGAAGGCATAAGGACACATATTTCTTATGGCTTTTGTAAGTGAATCATATGCATCTGAGAATCCAGGCCTGGATCTTTCTTTCTCTGTGAAAATCACAGTGGTTCCTTAGAGGAGCTCATCTCGTAAAGTGCAACTAACTCTCCCGTGATCTGCTAAAGTGTGACACGGTTATTCGTGCCAGACAGAAGGCTGCAAGATACATATTTTTTATGGATTTGGAAAGAGAATTATATGCATCAGAGAATCCAGGCCTGGAGCTTTCTTTCTCCGTGAAAGAAACAGTTGTTACTTATGGGAATGTACTCTCGCAAAGTGTAGCGAAGAGTCCCATCTGTGCTAACAAGTGAAACAGCTGATTCTTGCCGATACACATTTGTTATGGCTTTGGAAAATGAATCACATGCATCAGAGAATCCAGGCCTGGAGCTTTCTTTCTCGGTGAGAAACAGACTTGTTCTTTATGGGAAGCTCATCTTCCAAAATGCAACTAACAGTGCCATGCTCTGCTAACAAGTGGAAACTTGATTCCTGCCAGAGGGAATACATTAGGGCACTCATTTCTAACGGCTTTTGAAAGTGAATCATATGCATCAGATAATCCATGCCTGGAGCTTTCTTATTTGGGAAAAGCACAAGTGCTCCTTGAAGCAAGCTCATCTCGTAAAGTGCAAATAAAACTCCCATGGTCCTTTAACAAGTGAAACATTTGATTCCTGCCAGACAGAACATATAAGGAAACACATTTCTTATGGTTTTGGAAAGTGAATCCTATGCATCTGAGAACCGAGGCCTGGAGCTTTCTTACTCCGAAAAAAGCACAGGTGCTCCTTTTAGGAAGTTCATCTCGCAAAGTGAAAATAATAATCACTTACTCTGGTAACAAGTGTAAGAGTTGATTCCTGCCAGACAGAAGGCATGAGGATACACATTTGTTATGGTTTTGGAAAATGAATGATATGCAAGAGAGAATCGAGGCCTGGAGCTTTCTTACTCTGGGAAAAGCACCGTTGCTCCTTATAGGAAGTTCATCTCGAAAAGTGCAGTTAACAGTTCCATGCTCTGCTAAATTTAAAAGAGTTTATTCCTGCCAGACAGAAGGCATCAGGAACGTCATTTCTTCTGGATTGGAAAGTGAATCATATGTATCTAACAATCCAGAGCTAGAGCTTGCTTTCTCGGTGAAAATCACACTGGTTCCTTAGAGAAGCTCATCTCGCAAAGTGCAACTAACAGTGCCATGATCTGCTACAATGTGACACAGTTGATTCCTGCCAGAGAGAATGCATCGGGATACACCAATGATAGGGCCCCGTTAACCTTAGAAAAGGAACAATTACTTTCTGTCCTGCCTCGTTTTCCCTGGCAGGAATCTTGGCCCATCTGCAATTCCGGGATGAAAAAAGGCTTGTACCTGCCTAAAACAATTGAGGTTTGCATCAAGGTGAAAGTTCAGTTCTTTGTGGTCTCAGGTGCCAATGATGGGGCCCAATTAACACTACAAAAGGAGCAATCCTTTTATATCTTGGCACCTTTTCCCTGGGAGAAATCTTTGTCCATCTGCAATTCAGACCTGGAGCTTTCTTTCTCTGTGAAAAACACAGTTCTTCATTAGGGGAAGCTCACCTAGCAAAGTGCAACTTTGCTCTGCTACCAAGTGAAACATTTGATTCCTGCCAGAGAGAAGGCAT